>NC_056735.1:828786563-828894063 GCF_019279795.1 Protopterus annectens
GAAGATCTAAAAATATATGAAAGCTGACAAATTGGTTGTGGGTGTTTCATTTGTCCCTAAGAAAAAGAGTACATATATATGTATGCATATTAAGCATATATATTTTAGGAAACCTGGCATATTAAGGTGGTGTGTACATGTTTCCAGGCTGTATGGAAACTGAATTTTTTTGAGGGGGTCTGTGGGGTGTTCAGTCAAAGCAGTGCAGTTGATAATGCAAAAAAGGGGGAGTGAATATAATAAATCCAGTTGCTTTTTTAGCACCAATAAATGTATTTTGTGAGTTAAAAAAGTGTCTAAAAAAGAAAACGCTAAGACATTTTTTATTTGAAAAATAGAAAGGTAAGTGGATGGGTGGAGGTAAGAATAGAAAAGAGAAACAAAAGGTTTAGAAGAGAATGAATATGAAAGTAAAATAAGTGGATGGGTGGAGGTAAGAAAAATAAAAAAGAAACAAAAGGTTTAGAAGAGAATGAATATGAAAATAAACTAAAGACATGGAAAATGAGTATAAGTGAAGTAGAGATGGAAAGGAAAGAATGGTATAATAACATAATGAAAGCAAATTATTATAGTCATTCTTGGGAAAAATGTGTGGATATGAGAAAGCAATAAGGACAAAGCAGTAAAGATTTGAATCTTTTTTGAAGCAAATGATCTTCTGAGGAATTTATTATTGGATAAACTAGGAGTGAAACATAACATGCAACATAAAATGATACAACAAAGGATGTGTAATAGCTGTAATACTGAAGAGACATTGGAACATTGTTTTTTGTATTGTAAGAAAAATGAAGGTTTTTTGACATTACTCAAAGATGTTTATGGCTGAAAACTATTTAAAAACATGGATATGGCCATGGTGTTGTATTGGAAATAAAAGTTGAGAATGAGAAAGAAACTGCAAATTGGAATAAAGTGGTATTCATTTCTGTTTGGTGTTTATGGAAAAGAAGGTGTAAAGAATTGCTGTATAACCAAAGAAACAATGGTGAGGTGAAGAAGTGGGGCATTGATTTAACTTCTCATGTGAGGGATGACACATGCAGGAGTACAGCACTCCCCTTTTGCTGCACTACAGTGTCAGCAATCCATTTATGTGGCATGTGAATAGAACCCGCCACCTTCTACTTCAAAGATAAGTGTTCTACCTATTACAGCACTGACATTGCTCTTGTTACCTCCTTTATACCTGCTGCACATTCTCATAAAAAGGTGTCTAAAGGGTATAAGGATTCTATCATCCAGGCAGTCAGTTATAGATGTTATGGTTGGGATGTATCAAGCACCTCAAATCTTATATGAGTAGATCCAGTTTGTGAGGAGTTTGTGGTTCTTGTCCCTGCTCATTCCAAAAGAAGGGAGAAATACTTTTGCTTGGCCCTGAAAGGAGAGTCCTTCTCAATCTTCAGATTGAGCCTGAATATTATTGGAAAGGCTGGAAAAGTATACAGGAAAATTCTTGTCCAAGAAAAGGGTAAAACATCTGTCTTCCAGACCTTCAAGGTTTGGGACCTGGAGTAGAATTTTGACAAATGATAGTTGGGAGTGGAGACAGAAATATATTTGTGGTGATCCCCACTGATCAAATCATAGAAGGCCGTGGTACTGTTTTCATTTGTGAGGTTTGTCTTGGTCCGGCTCAGTTTGTTTTCCACATAGTATGGATCTAGTGGTATGAAAGATACCTGTAGAGTGTGACTGTGATGAAAAGCTGTATACAATGCTACCATGGCAGGCTACGTAGAAGGTAAGAACTGGTTACCTGTTGCTTGTTTATGTACTACATTACTGTGATGTTGTCTGTAAATGCTTGTAAAGGTCCAAGGGACCAAAGATGAATGAGAGAGTTGAGAGCATTTTAAATGCCAAAATATATTTTATTTTTATATGCTATGGTCTGTTCTGTCTGTTGCAAAGACCTTCCATTTTTATCCCCAGAGAGACACTGCTCCCAAAGCAAAGTTTAAGGCATCTGTAGTGACTGAGTATGTTGGAGCTGGGAGGAAAAATGAGAAATTTGGATTATGAAAAATATGTTGTCTGCAGCCACACATCTCCTTGATCATAAACCACAAAACTGGAAAATGAAAAGTTGGGATGTAAATGTTTTGACCTAAACTTACAGGTACCAAAGACTTTTTGTCTTGTGAAGTCTTGGAAAAAGTATTTTGAAAAAAAAAAAAGATGCCACAAAGCCTTGAGTCCTGAAGAATCACCTTACTGAGACAGTAGTTTAAGTAAAAACTCAGAAATAGATCTAGATACAAATATCCTTTTCGTGTGGAAGAAAGGTCCTTTGATATGAGGTGTCCTAGAGATACCCACCCCATAAAAGCAGTCATGTGGGAATTAATCAGCTAAGATATCTGTTTATTCTCCTTAAAGTTTGTATAGAATATTGCTGACACAAATCAGAGATTCCTGACAAACCAAAAAAAAAAAAAAAATTCTGCAAAGAAAGTTAAATCATCTAAATAAAGAAAAATGGGATCACCTTGCAGTCTGCAGGGAGCAATCACAGGAGCTAGACACTTTGTATATACCGTGAAAGTAGTGGATGGCCCAAGTGTTAATGCAAAGCAGCTAATAGTGTTCTCCAGAGTCAGAAAACCTTTAGAAATTTCTGATATGTGGATTTAGGAATATAACGATAAGCATCTTTTAAGATCTAAGGTTATCAAAAAACTCAAAAGAAAATTAAAGGATAACAATTAGAACCTGGTTGAAGAAGCAGTTTTGAAGTTAGTGAAGGGATTTATTGCTTCCCATGGTGGGTTGGGGGAGTCCTGTAATTAGTCAAATAAGCTTATTAGACTGTCCTTAGTTCTGGCAGGGATTCATTACTTTTTTGAAATCCTGCTATAGATTTTTAAATGTTTACTTATAAACAGCTTGCTGGGACTTTTTATTTCATGATAAAAGAAGGTAGTAATTAAATCCCTTGGCTAACATGGAGCAGGAGGTCTGCAAGGATGGCTGAGAGAACCCATTAATCTGCACACCTGTACAACAGAGCATGTGTTGTAACTTTAAGAAGCATTTCCAAGTGTAGGCACATGCATATAAATAGTGAGCATGTGCAGGCAGCAGTGCATTTTGAGATAACAGCCAGAGTGTTAACATGTATGAGTGTAGTAGTCACTCTGCTTATAAGTTTACTTAAGTTTTACTTACCAAACCTCAATATGTATGTGTTTGTATATAATAAAGCTGCTTGAACCGAACACACAACTGTTTGTCTGTTTTAGCCTGAGCAGATGAGCAACAACACCCCTCTTACCACTCTTCATAAGACCTCTGCAGCAGATGGTTCAAAAATAACCCTGTATCCAAAGGAGAAATCAAAACTTCATTTTAACATTTTCTGGAAGGTTTTGAGAACTCAACCAAGCAAACCTCTTCATAACAGGTTCAGTGGCAACAACAAAACCTTAAATATGTTTCAAGCAGAGAAAAAACATTTCATGTGATGTTATCAATCTTCATTCGTCCTTAACATTTGGATACTCGGTTGAGACCGTCTCGGCCATTATACAGCTCATGCCAGTCAAAAACTCTTGAGCTAAGATTCTACCCACAATAACCCTCTCTATATTACCTCAGGTCTTGTTTGCTGCTCTAGTTGCAAGACATGTCAGCCATTTCTCTCACAGCTAAGTTAAATTTCTTTGATTTTTGATAGTTAATCCCATCATATTTTATACATTTATAGTTGCATTTCTATTCTATTTGTCTCTACCCATTTTATCTGGTCGAGTGAATATTTCTTTCCCATACCATATGGTATTCCCTCGACCATTGTTGGTAGTACCCATACCTCTATTTTCCTTCTCTTCCTCGTTAAGTAGCTCTATCTCTCTTACCATAGTTGGCATTTTCATTCCCTTTACCACTCATTGGGTATCTCTGTCTACCACTGTTGTAGTTTTTCTCCTTTGTCCTGTTTGTGTATGTGTGTGAGAGTGTTCCTGCCAGTTGACTCCTTTTCTTCCATTTGTTGACATGGCTGAAAAACCAAAAGGCACTTCAGGGCTTAAATATTGCTAGGATTATGGACATAAGATGCCCAATTCTGATGGGCACTCTTCCTGTGTATACTGTATGGGCCCAGATCATCCAGATCAAAAATGTTTTGTCTGCTATGCCTTCAGTAACTGGGCCTTGGTTGAGAGAAAATATAATTAATATTGAAAGAGCTAATTAATTCTTCCTTCAAAGAAGCCTTATCCAAGACTGTTATGTCACCTCCAAATCAGACTTTGGTGTGAAGAAAAGTCACTCTGTACCAACTTCTCCTTCTGCACTCGTGGCATAAAAGCTTAAGGCTTCTCTTCCCTCTACATATATGGAAACAAAGGCTAAGGATCCGAAACTTTCAAAATAGACAACCCCCTGGGCACTGGCTACTACTACAGCACCACAGACCTCAGCACCAGTCCCATCGCCACCGACTTCTTTAGTTTGAGGGTCAGTACCATGTTCTCCTACTGCACCACAGCAGACATTCCTCTCAGGTGCTGAAATCAGAATTAATGTATTTACCCAGGACAAGATATTTCCGGTGGTACAGCAGTAGCATGGTTGCCTCACAGCAAGAGGTTCTCCTGTTCGATTCTCGGTTGAAGTGCCTTCTGTGTGGAGTCTGCATGTCCTCCCCACGGTCGAGTGGCCTCCGAAAGACATGCGTGAATGGGTGTGCCATTGCTGAAGGTTGGGCATCAGGCTGGCAACTCGGCACCATAAAAATCGACTGCCAGTCATTAGTGGATTGGAGTTCCACTGTGGTGACCCCTAACCGGGAAACACCAAAAAGACAAAGACAAACAACCCAGGACAAGATATTCACCTTCTATTGATCTCAGAAAGGCCAGAATTCCCCTCTGGGTTATCTGTCCATTCCTCCAGGATTCTCACCATTGTGGACATTGTGAGGTTGGTGGATCAGCTCCTAGTGGCCAGTGGTCTTTCTGTCTCCTCCCAGACCCCTCTTCCCTCTGGAGTTGAGGTGTTTTCTCCCAGGACTCCAACGAATGCCTGGCATACAGGGCATTGTCAGACCCCACTCTGATGGAACTCCTGTATATCCACAAAACAAACAGGACCAGAATTACCCATTCTAAAGACTTAAACCTTGCCTCTGATATAAATAGAACCTGCTGTAAAGATAGGTATGTATCCCAGAGAATAACCCATCTATGGAGCAGGCTCCACATCCATGTGAAGCAGAGTTCCTCCCTAATCTATTTCAAGTGCAACTTGGACAATTGGATTGGAAAAGGGAAATTCATCCCTGGTTCGGCACCTATGTCTCTAATGCAAACAGATAATCTGTAAATGGTTCATCTCCCAGGCCCATGCTTACACTTATTAAGGGTATCAGAATTTGTCAGAGATTTGGGATGTATAGCTAGGTTTAAAAAGGCCCTCATGGTCATTAGCTTAGTAAACACCCATGAACCTATGAACCTATGAAATCTTCCTTCTTTAACCTCCTCGGATGGCTTACAGCTTCCCACTCCAGTCCCTCCAGTCCCAGCTGCTGTGGTACTGACAGCCCTTCTTCCTTCAGTTCCAGTATCTGCACTGACTTCTTCAGTTCCTTTGAAACCGGCAGACTCCCAGGGCCGTAGCTCCACTGTCGGGTCTGAGGGTTTCTGATCAGCTCCATCCTTTTATACTGAGCCATCCTTAACTTTGGGAACTTTGGTAGCTGTGGGCTCTTTCTCAGCTCCTACTTCAAAGGTGGGTCTCTTGGACCCGAGTGTGACCTTAGTTTTGAGGTTGTCCTTCTCAGTTCCAGGCTCACATCCCCCTACAGGGGGGCCTGCCTTCCAGTTAATGGAACAGGCATTGGCCTCTGCAGGCTTTCAGCTGGCCCCTTCTGTGTCAGAGTTATATTCCCAGACTCCTTTGTGCCCAGAGCTGCCACCATCTTCCATGCTGGTCAGCGAACACCAAAGTTGCAAGTTACTCCTGTACAGGGCCCCTCTTCATTGGACTCCTCCTCAGAGATCTCCACCGAGGAGCCACCCTGGAAGAAGACATGTAAGAGGAAGCACTTAGATTCCCCAGAAGAATCTGTCACTGAACATGCGGACTTCAATGATGGGGAGGGTTTCTCCCAGTCACCCCTGGAAAACATCTCCTTTGGACACATTTTAGAGATCCTGAAACAGAGGAGTAACTGGCAATCCAAAGACCTGACCTCTGAAGAATCCATGTACTTGCAACCTTTTGGTGCTCACCCATCTACTTCTTAGGTGATCCCCCCTCCTGCTGATGATCTTATTAAATTGATTGCACAGTGGGCATGGAAGGCCCCTAATTCCATAGAGCTGATTCCCTGGAGACTTGACAAAATTTTGTCAGCCCCTGAAGATCACCAAAATTGGGCTAAGGGCTTAGCAGTAGATGGTATGACTGTGCCAGCGGCCACAAAAAAGAAACTTGACAATGAGAGTCACTGACTAACTGAGAGTCTAGGAAGATGGACAGATTTGAAAAATAGGTGCACACTTCATTGCCTTTTGCCCTAAAGTCTTTGAATTTTGTGGTATTTTCACTGGGATCTGATCAATGAGTTTTCAGATGCCCTATCAGGAGCTGTGTCTGATGAGGTACAGGATAAAGTTGCCTCCCAGCAAGCCACCTTGGAGTCTATTTCTAACACATCCATGAGGCTCATTGCGCATGCAGCAGAAGGGATGACTAGGGCAGTGGGTTCAGGCATTACCATAAGGCATCACACCTGGATGTGCTTGTTTGAGTTTGCAGAGCCATTTAAGTCTTCCTTTGTCAAAGCTCTCTTTGATGGATCATCTTTATTTAGCCCCAAAGTAAAATAAACTCTTGCCAGGTGTGAGAAGGATGGAAAGGCCCTGTCTGCAGTCAGCATATATTTTCTTTTCCCCAATGATCTTACTCTAGGAATCAGAGGAGCAGAAAGATTTGGTTTAAGTAGTCCAAAGGGCCTTTTTAGGATGCAAATGGTGGCAGCTCCCCTTGAGGGAGAAGGAGAGAACACTAATTGAAGACACTGACCCCATGGCAGAGGTGGTCTGCAAAAATCAGGGTTCCAGACAATCTTTCTCTGGAAAACCCTACCAGCACTCCTGAAAGGAGGTCCAATTATTTACCTCTGTAATCAGTCGGGGGAAGACTATCACTGCACTTGATGGCCTGGTGACAAATACCTTCCAATGCTTGGGTGCAGAAGATCATTACCACAGGATACCATATCCCCTGAACAATAAATTCAGCAGCTACTTTGCCCTAGCCCCACCTCAGGGGGGGTCCCTGAGAGATGGTCTCCTTCTCGATTGGCCCTCGAGTTTTCTTTATGCATTTACACCCTTCCTTCTCATTCCCCTATTTTTGAAGAAAGCCCACATGTTAAGAAGCAAAGTGGTCCTCAATGCACCCTCGGGCCTCGACAAGTCTAGTTCCCCTTCCTATGGCCTCATTTAATTCACCATCTATGGATTCTGGACCCAGTTCCAGACCTGCTGTCTCACCCCAGGGAGTAGTGCACCGCAACCTTCAGAATCTCAAGCTTACAACTTGGTTCCTCCAATTCCATTAGTCACCAGGCAGAATGACTTACCTTCCCCAGTTCAAAAAATTCTAATGGCTTCCCATAGACCATCCACAAGGAAACTCTACCTTAGCAAGTAGAAAAGATTTTCAGTTTGGGCTTGCGATAATGATCTCAATCCCTTCTCGGCACCAGTTTTGAACATTTTGTAATTTTTAGCCATCCTTTTTTATTATGAAGCAATCAAGGTTTAATTAGCTGCCATTTCTAATTTCCACAATGGCTTTGATGATCACTCATTAATTTCCCACCAGTTATATAAAGTGTTACTTAAAGGAATCTTATCATTTAAACTTCTGTTTAAAGATCCCCTAGCTCCATGGGATTTTCTTCTGGTCTTACATTCTTTGGTGTCCCCCTTTAGAACCAGCAGTGACTTGCCACCTAAAATTTCTAATAGCCATTACTTCTGCCAGAAGTATTTCTGAGATTCAAGCATTGTATTTCAGAACCCCCATATCTGCTTTTTTATAAGGATAGAGTTTCACTAAGAACCAACCCAGCCTTTCTTCCTAAGGTGGTCTCAGAATCCAATATTAAACTATTGACCTGAATGATTTCTTCCCCAATTTTTGCTGGCACAGTGCATCAACACCACCCAATGGGGGTACAGTGGTGCAGCGGCTAATGTTGTTGCCTCACAGCAGAGGTGCTCCTGTTTGATTCTCAGCAGGGGTGCCTTCTGTGTGGAGTCTGCATGTCCTCCCTGCATTTGTGTGGGTTTTCTCTGGGTGCTCCAGTTTCATCTCACATTCCAAAGGCATGTATGTAGAACGTTTCTCCCCTGGACTCCATGAAAAATAGGCTCTGTCCTATTTGGACTTTCCCATTCAACAGATGTTAAATAAATAAAATAAAATAAATAAATACATTTTTCCAACAAAGGTGAATACTGCTTACATTTGCTGGATGTTCACAGACAATTACATTTCTACCTAAGCAGGACTAAAGAATCTAGAAAATTAGATGAGTTATTTGCATCCTTTTCCAGTCCAACTCTGGGAAAATCTGTTTCAAAAGTTACCTTGTCTAAATGGCTGAGACTGTGTTACCTTCATATACAATAACAAGAACCTCAAGTTACCTGCGCCTGTGAGAGCACATTCCACCAGCTCAACAGCCAAGGCAGCTGCTTTCCATTCCAAGGCTTCCATGGATGAAATATATGCAGCAGCAACATGGGCAATTTCACATACCTTTATCAGTCATTACAAATTGGATATGGTCTCCAGGGGAAGAGCATCCTTTGGCTTTATGGTTCTAAGGAATATCTTTCCATAAGGCCACCTGGGACCTAAAGTAGCTGGGGACTCTGTCTCAAAGGTCAAGGATGAATGAAGATTGACAACATCGCTAAAAGACGTTATGTACTCACCATAACGTTCCATCTCTGTTGTCGATCTTCATTCTTCCTTGACACCCCAACCTCCTTTCCCCTCCTATAGACTTCTTGGAGGATTGGATGCTTGTCCTGGTAACTTATTAGGTTTGACCTTGGACAGGGCTTCTTCCCTTTGCTGCAGATTCCTCTGTTTTTCTATGTGGCTGCAAACTTGATCTGAGGTAATATGGAGAGTGGTAGTATGGGTAGAGTTAGTTTGAGAGTTTTTGGCTGGCACGAGCTGTATAATGGCCAAACCTGTTCCGAGGATCAGAACTAAGTACCCAAAGGTCAAGGATGAATGCAAATCAACAACACAGATGGAACATTATGGTGAGTACATAACTTCTTTTTCTCAGAAGAGGAAACAGATGCCAAAAACATTCCTTAAATTCTCAAAGAGACACACATACACAAAAACATATGAGCTGGACAGCTGATAATTCTAAAGGCAAGTGTTGCAGAAGAATACACCTTTTTCAAAATGTATTAAAAGCCTTCCCATCCTTGTCAGAAGGAGAGGGCTTACTATTAATCAAATGTTTAGCATCAGCTGGGTTGAGAAAAGCAGTAGCTGCTGGGTCTTTTCTGGGATGAGTGTATAAAAATTTTAGAAACTAAGGAACCTTGTACAGTCTAATTGCCTTCTAGGGAGCAATGGGCTGACTATCCGACAAGTTATAAGTTGTGATAAAAGCATCTTCCAAAGCCAAACTAAAAGGAGGAACAGGAGAAGGTTCTAGAAATTCCATTTGTAACAGATCATAATATTTCTTGAGTGACTGATAAACATCACTGTTTTCCCACTGCTAAATCTGTTTCTTTCTGTAAACAGATACAGAGAAAGGCAATCTTTCAAAGAGTCTGGCAGGAGCCACACTCCTTAAAATCAAGAATTGAAATCTGCAGAGAAAAAAACAAACACTGTTTTTTCAAAATAATTTAGAGGTTCAGTCTTTTGAATCTCTTCAGAAAATGAAGAATCCCTTTTTCTTTTACCAGAAATAGCCGTAGACAGAAGGTCAAGAACCTCATTCATACCTCTCAACCTCTTAGTGCAAGAAATCTGGACAAAGCCTAAAATAATGGGGATACAATGGCCCAAAACTAGGGACAAAGTTTAACTATTGCTCTTTTTAACTTAGAAAGTTGCTACGATGACAGGATTTGTGTTAACATGCACTTTCTGAAGGACATGAAGTCTGAAACTATGAAGCTAAATCTGGATAGTTGAGAGATATGAGCATTGCCATCAAATACCTCTAGGGATGGACACAACGATCTGGATTTTAAAGAGTGACATTATCTGCCCTGCCTCCCATGAATGACATGAGTGGCTATCCCTTGCCCACCAAGTACATTCCACCAAGTGCACAGGACATGATCAACCCTCAGTCCATGCTGACTGTAGGGACTACATCAGCAGGGCACAAGGAAAGCTGAGTGGTATGAGGAACCAGCTTTAGCCATAATATGTGGGGGAGTCTGCTGTGGACAGGTTTGACCACAGCAAGGTCACCAACCTGAGGTTGAGGAATTTTAACAGCCTGTTGTGATGGCAAATGTTATTTAACCAATTACTTTTTTTGTATTTGTAAGAAGAAAAACTGAGGAAATAGTAGGTTAAAAGTAATTCATTTAGGAGTTACGCAATAGTCATTAGAAATGCTTTTTCCAGGTTTTAAAATAATATTTTACAGACAAAGTGCAGATTTTGACATAAGAAGTAAAGCTGAAGCTTTTTCCTCCCTGAGGGGAACTTATATGCCCAGCAATAATGAGAACGCATTAGCTGACTGTCAATCCTTGAAAGCCCACAGAGAAGTGATCTCTTTTGTGTCAGAAACCTTGGAAGGGCTTGGCACCAAAACCTCTCTTTTAGTCAGCCCAACTTTAAGCTAACTGCATGGGTGCATGAAAGGTATACTGAAGTTTTGGAAGCTGGCCAGCTGTTATGCCCATGGCAAGATATAACCCATATAGCTTAACCTAATATAGCAATGCTCCATATGAAGACCATCATACACTTTCTACATATCATCATCATCATCTTTGTCAACAACCCCCTTTTTTCCCCATTTTATATGGTGTCAGGGTGTCACATCATTATTGTCACCAAATTACTTACAGACAGTTTTTACACCTGTGGGTGGTACCCCTGAAACAGATATTTACTTGTTTTTAAGCATTAAATTATTAGAGATATGATAACTATTTTCTTTAAGGGCTACATAACTGCAGAGTATTGTTCTTGATTTTTCTAGCTAGCTTGTTGTAAGGTAATATCAGTATGCTTTGTGGTAAGACCCAAACCAAGTGTATAATCTGTATCTCAGTGCTGAAGACAAGGGCATGAAGCAAAAATTACTACAGTAGCTATAGTCTTATGAGGAGCAGTTTGTTAACTCTTACAATATTACTCAAATGCAATTAGAATTAACCAGTCTGTGTTTGTTTAGGAGCAATTTTTGGTGTAGCTCATGCCTGTGTCACAAAGGGTTTATGTCAGAAGATCGTGTTTTTAGAAACTCGAACTTCATAAGGTTGAGACCATATGTTTGACTTTCGATAACTCATAGCATTTATATGGAGATTACAGTACAGTGTCGATTGGGGAATTTACCCTTTTCCTCACTGTAGTTCAAACTCGGGGGATGCAGGATGGTTGCTTCCCTGCAATAATATAGAATTTAGTTGTTTTCTTTCATTTGAGTATTCAGAAAGTCAAATGTATGACCTTGGCCATATGAAATTCAAGTATTGGAAAATTTGATATTCTGATATAAACTCATCACAGCACATCGTAGGAGAAAGTGCTCCCTAAATCTCTACTTCCATCCCCAAATTTCACTAAGCCAAAATGCTCATAACACTTTTAAAGCTAATCTCTAAAAAACACTTTTGTAATTTAAATCACCCAGGAAACAACATACCCATACTCAAAGAATTTCTCTCCTCAGAATCTAGGTACTATTACTTACAAAAAAATAATTCTGTGTGATGTTAGTATTGACTGGCAAAATATATCCTCTGACAGTCCCTCAACCTGTATAAATCTGTTTGGTGTAACTCAAGTAATCACAACACCTATTGGATACAATAAAAGCTATAAGTATACAAATCTTGATTGGATTTTTGCCTCAGACCACAGTAAATATACTATCAGTGGTACTTATCCTAACCCCCTAAGTGATCACCTCCTGCATACACACACAATCTTACCACTAATCACCTCAGTACCCACCAACATAAACCAACCAAGAGTCTGTCAAATGTTAACAAATCTTATTCTGCAGTATCATTAGATAATGCAGTTACAACCTTTAATAGCTGTTTTTTGAAACACCCTACATAACCTTGCCCATCTAACTATAAAAAGAGTAAAAGTAAAACACTTCCCCTGGCTAGCCACCCTTACCAAAAACATTATGTGTACCAGAGACAAGGCTTGGAGGGAGTGGCTAAATTAAAAACTTTCAGAGATGCAGGGAACTTCATAATGAAACTAAAAACAAATTTACAAAGATAAAAAACAATACTATGACACAATGTGGTTCAGTCTCGGGGGCAGGGGTGTGCAGGAGGGGTTGCATCCCTGCATAAATGTAGATTTCTGTTCTTTTAGTTTGTTTGAGACTTGAGAAAATCAAACATATATGACCATATGAAATTTGAGTGTCAGAAAACTTGATCTTCTGACCTAAACAAACTTAAAAATTATCCCTCAAAATTCTGATCCCCTATTCACACACTACTTACTCCTGGCTTTAAAAAAAGATCTGTATCCCTCTCAAACCTGCTGACCCTCAAAATAGTGACAACATTTAATAAATACTTTATAGATAGCATTGCTGTCATCACCAAAAGCACATCACCCTCCCATAGAAACCCATAACGTATTACCAACTGACCCCTCCACTACCACATTAATCTCTGAAAAATATGAATCCAAACAATCTTTAGCCATAAATACTAACAATTTCACCTTAAAAGTTATAACAATATCTACTATAAAAAATGCTACTTAAACTTGCACCTTGTTTCACAGCTGCTGACAACCTGCCACCTGAATACCTCAAGGTGGCATCAGAAGACATATCTTACCCAGTATCTTAATCAATAGACCCATACCGGAATCGTATGTCCCACCTATCTGGTAAAAATCATATGTCATCCCAATGCACCATGGAGAAATCTCTACAGAATCCTTTAACTTTCAACCCACTGCAATTCTCTCCCACCCCTCTGAAAAATCCTAGAAAAATCTATCCTTGCTCAACTTCTTCACTGTTTCCTCTCAGAACAGCTCTTAACCAGTACTCAACATAGATACTGCTCTGGAAATACCAGAATTACTGCACTACTACCTGTTTTAGATAAGACAACACAAGAAAAGGGACTCTGGCAAACTAACCTCTTCCCAATTTCTGGATCTGTCCAAATCCTTTGCTACCATCTCACATAGCAAAGCCGTTCAACAATGACATATTTTTGGCCGATCCCCTTCTTCACTTCAGTGATTTAAAAGCTAAGTATCTGACAGACAGCAAATGTTTAGATGGCAACATACTTTTTCAGCTTACCTCCCCATTACTACTGGTGTACCCCAAGGCTCAATTCTTGGTCCACTTCTCTTTAAAATTTTCATTAATGACCTCTAGACCTCTTCTAGGCAAGCATCAGTTATACAGAATGCTGATGATTCTATACTCATATGCTCATCTGACACTCTGGTGCATCTTTTTGAACTCATACTAGAAGCCTTCACCTCTGTTGAAAACTTTCTTCACAATGCCCAGTTATTACCCAACCTCCAAAAAAAAAACTATTTGTATTCCTCCCCAAAGCACATCTAAAGGAAAAATCCACCTTCAAAATCTTTTCATGCAGCAATACAGAACAAGAAATTGTATCCCATGCAAAATCTGGATGGTGTGACAATTGACAACCTTTTATTTGAACTCCACATGCAAAATAATATAAAGAAAAAGACTCACCAGAAATGTGGCATGCTTTATAGATGTGACAAGCCACCACTGCCATCTAATATGTGATGTGGATATCCCACCTGTAGGCCAATAATCAAGGAGCCCCAGTCATCACCACTAGCACCTGTGGGGGACGTTCACTGGGAGGATAACAGGTACACACACAGTATTTCTATATGTAGCTCTCTGTTTCTAGTGTAATTTTCCTTAAGAGCATACAGAGCCTACAGTCAGTCCAGGGCTGGTTTCTCCCTCTTTCTCCACATCCTCAACAATACTCCCTACTGGCACAGCTATTGACATGAGATCTCAGCTGAGTGGCCAAGCCAAGACCTCCAGCCCCCTGTCTGTCCAACCAGTGCTTTGTGCCCCTGCCCAAGTAGCTGACACACACACACACACACACACACACACACACACACACACACACACACACACACACACACACACACACATAGTATTTGAGGTTTGATTTACACAGATACATATACCTGGGAAAGGCTGGCACAGCATTTTAACTATGCCCCCATCTGAGTATAAGTTAATTTCCACTGCCACCAGACACTCCTTGGCAGCTACTTTAAGGCCCTTAATAAAGGGTGACCAATTGTACTGTGTAATATTATTATTACTACAAATGGTAGTTTGACCAACTGCAAGGCTATTAGGAGTGACCCACACAGTGTTACCAAATAAATATGCAAGTACTCTCAAAACTTAAATATCTCTACACAGATCAGCCACAATGAAAGATTTAAATATATTTAATAATAATTCATAAAAGGACAAGAAAATACTAAGTATATATTCACAGTGACACCAGAGTTCAAAACATAGGAAATAATTAAAAGAACATTGCAGGACAGGCTCAGATAAATGAAGAAAAAATAATATCTAAACTAATCTTCACTATATTCCTGACTGTATCTAAGGGAATTACTATACCCTAAAAACTTGCTAATAAAACAAGGCAGATGTGGTGAATGGTTCTTCTTGTTGTTGTCAGGCACAAGACTGAATGCAGAATGCTCTGTCTCACTAAGAGAGTTCTCTAAATAATATCTAAAATATTACTGCTGAGATAGCTTGCAGAATGACATAATTTCTTGTCATCTGACTTCTAGTTCCCAGGTAAAACCCCCATTGCTGAAGCTGGCAGGACTTAGCACCTACCTGTAAAAATACACATACAAGGACTTTTGCTGAAATCTTTGACAAGTGCTGGAGGTCATAAAACAATTGTATTCCTTCATGCTTTCAGAGTAGTAATTAGTTCACCTCAAAGGCAATAGAGGAAGCTTCCTAGTACAGACTTTTGTGTCTCTGGCTGCCTTGAAAGTGAGATAGCATCTTTATAGCCTAGCCTATAAAGTGATTTAATTTCAGATATATTTCTAAAGCTTGCTGGACTGAGGTTAACCCTATAGTTTCCTTTGTTAAAACAGATACATTTAAACATTTACAATAGTGCATATACCTTTCTGTTGTCTGCAGTAGGCACATTGTGGTTGCATTTCAAACACAGTACTTTACAAATACCTTTTCAACACATGTCTGTACAACTCACTTTGATATACACATGGCATACAGTTCTAGTACATTTGTAACACAAGCATATTATATGACATACAGTTCTAATACATTTGTAACACCAGCATCTTGTATAATTTAGTTTGATATTCACAAATGACATAGCATTATTTACAAAATTCCAGCTAGCTGTACTGGCAATACCTTCTTTTGTCACCCCCCCCCCAAATACTGAAGCTAGTTTTTCAAGTGCCCCTTGAGAAACTTTGCTTGAAAGCAATGAGCCTATCTGGGAGTACAGTACTCCATACCGTATCTTGAGATGCCAGCTGCCTTGGTATTGCTGGCCCCAGTACAGTGCTGCACTGTCATACATGCTTGCAACCCTAGGCTCCACCATAGCAAGTTGAAATTTTGCTGGCTGGCTTGCTGTAGCCATAGAACCCCTCATACTTCTCCTACTACAAATATTTAGCACCAGGGACTCCATATCATGGTAAAGTTTCATGGTGTTAACATGGTACAATTTGTGCCCCTGCTTCCTGCCTAACAGTCCGGCCATGTAGTTAACAGCACTAACTTTCCTTACCACTTTGAAGGGTCCCTCCCAAGCTCCCTGCAGTTTATTGTGTCTGACAAGACCCACCACCTCAGGGCATCTGATGGCATAATCTACTACCACTAGGAAATACTTCTTCCCTGTCAAACTTTGGGTACTCAGAGGCTCCACAATACTCATGGCTCCCCTCTGAAATGGCTCCTCAGTCACAGGAAAAGGCTTCAAAGGAGCTTTCACCTTGTCTCCTGCCTTGCCTACTTTTTGCGCTGCTCACAGGTCCTGCAGTACATTGTTACATTCCTGGGAACCCCAGGCCAATAAAAGTTATGTGTGATACGTCTGTTGGTACACTTTATGTCCATATAATCTGCAAAGGGAATGTCATGGACTATGGCTAGAGCTAACAGACAGTAGGCTCTGGGCACTACCAATTGCTGTATTTCCTCACTTTCTAGCCCTCCCTCAGGAGTCCACTCTCTATACAGTAACCCTTTGTTCCTGTATAAAGATTCCACTTTTTCATGAGAATCAGGTGCCTTCCTAGCTACCTCCCTCAAACCTTGCAATGTAGGGTCAGAGAGCTGAGCCTCTCTCAACTTTCTCCTTGTAACCCTCTCAGCTCCCCTTCCACAGGAAATCTGCTGTCCACTGGCAGTGATGCCTCACTGTCAGCCTGGGTAGTACTACTAACCTCTGCCCTTGCAGTCACTCTGTCCAATGGAACATCAGTATCCATAAGCAGTGGTGGCTCATCTTCAGTCTCACTGCTACAGGGTAGCTCCCTCTCTGAAGTAACTACTTAACCAGTCCTGGCTTCAAGTGTGTGGTCTGTCTGGGTCCCCCCTCAGGCTACCAGACCCACATGCCTGTCTTCAAGCCTGACTGAGTGTAACTGCGTGCACACAAGTTACTGCATTATCAAAATCATTCCCTATCAGAACATCTGCAGGGATATCATCAAACACACCTACTTCTTTGCTTCCTTTTCCACCCTCCCAGTCAAGGTGAACATTAACCAAAAGTATTTGGAATGGGGTCTCTCCTAAAGCTCTGATTGGAGTAGACTGCCCAAGCAAGTAGTGCTCCTTTTTAACTATTGCAGGCTTCACAATGGTTAGGTCAGAGGCTGTGTCTCTCTTAGAAGTGGATTGTTTCCCATTTACTAAGATAGGATATATCTTCTTGTGTAGTTTGGTGCCCTTGTTGTCTCCAGGCAACTTACCACTGGCATTCTGTCATTTCCACATGCTGGCTCCCCTTTGTTCCCCACCTTGCCTCTGTGGACAACTATATGCTACATGGCACCACTGGTTACATTTAAAACATTTAACCCTTGCTCTTTGCTGCATACCTAAACTAGTGGCTTACCCTGTTACTGGCAGACTCTGTTGGGGCAGTTTAGGCTGCCCACCATGGGTTCCCTTAAACCTATGTGCAGCACTGCCTACCACCGGTTCCCTTAGACCCATGTGCAGCACTGGGTATTCATTTCCTGTTCAGTGATGCCCTGCTTGCTAGGTATAGGTCTCATTTTTTCCCAACTCATCTGTGATGTTGCATTCTCTGTCTGCCAACTAAATTCTCATGTCTTCAGGCAAAGTGCTAAATGCTTGCTCCCTCACTAAAAGGTCTGCCAGCCCTTCAAAAGTGGTGACCTGACACCCACTCACTCATCTATGAAAATAGCTGCTTAGCTCAACACTATATTCACACACACTTTCATCTGCCTTGTGTCTTTGTGTCACAAAACATTTTTCTATAAGCTTCAGGTGTTAACTTAAAACACGCTAATGAACAATTTCTTAACTGTTTTATAATTTAAGCAATCAGTATCAGACCATTTAGAAACAGTAGTTACAACTTTACCATGGAGTAAGGGGTCAGGAACTGTACCCAGAGCCCTCAGTCCACATTATACTGTTTACATACTCTTTCAAACATATGAATAAAACTATCAAAATTATCACCCTCTTGGTTGTTGTTGTGTCTTTCGGATTTTCCCGGTTAGGGGTCGTCACAGCAGAACTCCGGTCCGTTAATGATTGGCAGTAGATTTTTACGTGCTGGCTTGCCGGGCCTAAGAATGCCCATTCACGCATGTCGCCACACAGAAGACGCTCTGAGAATCGAACGGGCAACATCTAACTGTATTGAGGAAAAAGCTTACTGACATTTATGGCTTCTGGGGTTTGGTTACTTCCTTCCCAATTACCTGCATGACCCTGGCAAAGAGTCAGCATCTCCTTTTCATGTTGCCTCTGCCTGTCATTTTCTATGGCTTCCAGATGTTTCAGTCTCTCTGCTGATTCTAATTTCATTTGTTTCTCCTGCCCCAGTCTCTCTGCAGATTCTAGTTCAAAATGTTTGGCCTCCAGTTCGAGTATCTTTAACTCTAGATGGATTTTTAAGTCCTCTGTAAAAAAATTGAACTGTCCATTTTCTGAGAGTTGTATATCCCCAAGGCCAGTCTGGCTGTCTTCATGGTTGATGGTTTGTGATGCAGCTCTGATTAAGGCTGCAATCATTTCCACTTTAGTCAGGTTGGCATGCACCAGTCCTTTGGCTTGGCACATCAAAGCCAACTGGCTTCTTGTCAGCTTGCCATAATTCTCTGCTGACATCTTTGCCTGCTCTCCCTGATAAACTAAGCCAACAAAAAATAAATTAAACTATTGTGATATGAAATTGTAAATTCCTACCATGTGGCTGCTTGAGAGTACAAACACATTCTTTAGTGACCACTGTTTACAGGCTACATGAGTTCAACATCCACACCACTGAATTCCAATATGTGATGTGATGATTCCAACACTGCCACCAATATGTGACATGGATATCCCACCTGTGGACCAATAATCAAGGAGCCTCAATCCCCACCACTGGCACCTGTGGGGGAACATTCATTGGGAGGATAATAGGTGCACACAGTATTTCCAGATGCAGTTCTCTACATCTAGTGCAATTTCCCTTAAGAGCACACAGAGGCTACAGTCAGTCAAGGGCTGATTTCTCCCTCCTCCTCCAGATCCTCAATAGGACTTCCCACTGGCACAGCTATAGAGTTGAGATCTCAGCTCAGTGACCAAGACAAGACCTCCAGCACCCTCTCTGTCCAACCAGTACTTCGTGTCCCTGCCCAAGTAGCTGACCCATACACACTCTTTGAGGTTTGATTTATACACAAGGCTGGTATAGGTTTACTAGCTACACCTCATTTTGCCCAGACTGTAAGGTAGTTTCCACTGCCTCCAGTCCCTCCTCGACAGCCACTCTAAGGCCCTTAGCAAGGGGTGATCAATTGTACTGGGTAATATTAAGATTAATACAAATGTTAATTTGACCAAGAGCAAGGCATTTAGGAGTGGCCACCACAGTGTCAGCAAATAAATATGCAAGTACTCTCAAAACATAACTATCTCTACAAAGATCAGCCACTATGAAAGGTTTAAATATAGTAAATAATAAATAATAAAGGAAGAAGAAAATGCTACGTATATATTCACAGTGACATCCAAGTTCAAAACTCAGGAAATATTTAAAATAATGTTGCAGGGCAGGCTCGGATGAATAAAGAAAAATAATATCTAAACTAAGCTTCACTATATTCTTGACTGTATGTAAGAGAATTACTATACCCTAAAAACTTACTAATAGAGCAAATCAGATGATGTGGTAAATGGTTCTTCTTGCTGTTGTCAGGCCCAAGACTGAATACAGAATGCTCTTTCTCACTAACAGACTTCTCAAAATAATATATAAAATATTACTGCTGGGATAGCTTGCAAAATTATATAATTTCTTGTCATCTGACTTCTAGTTCCCAAGTAAAACCCCCATTGCTGAAGCTGACAGGACTTAGGACCTACCTGTAAAAATACACATACAAGGGCTTTTGCTGAGATATTTGGCAGATGCTGGAGGTAATAAAACAATTACTTTCCTTCATGCTTTCAGAGTAGTAATTAGTTCACCCCAAAGACAATACAGAAAGCTTCCTAGTACAGACTTTGTGTCTCTGGCTGCCTTGAAAGTTAGATAGCATCTTTATAGCCTAGCCTATAAAGTGATTTAATTTCAGATATTTTTCTAAAGTTTGCTGGACTGAGGTTAACCCTAAAGTTTCCTCTGTTAAAACTGATACGTTTAAACAGTTACAATAGTGCATGTACATGTCCGGTCTCTACAGTAGGCACACTGTGGTTACATTTCAAACACAGCACTTTACAAATACCTTTTCAACACACACATCTGTACAATGCACTTTGATATACACTTGTCGTACAGTTCTAATACATTTGTAACACTAGTATTTTGTATGAATTAGTTTTATATTCACAAATGACCTTCTTTTGACACACTAGACATAAAAATGTTCTTCCTAAGTCAGCTAAAAAAATGCTAGCAATCATTTTCCTCCTTCCTTCACTCTTATATGGTGCCTCTATCCTTACCAACTTGCAGGCATCTGTTAAAACTAAACTTGAGATATACTACAACAAAGTTTCTACTTTTTCTGCCAATAAACAATACTTTATACATCACTGTAAGGGCCTTAAAAGTTTGAACTGGCTTGAGCTACCCCACAGTCTGTACGTTGTGCAACTAGCTACTACTCCCTTGAAACAATATACTCATATAATATTATTTATAAACACTATGCCTGTTTTGCACATAGTTCTTTTCTTCCTTCCTAACATCAAAACAGTCCCCTTCATTCTAATGATAAACAACTTCTCACCATCTATAAACCTGAAAAAGCAAGTGGAAATAGCCTTTACTGCTATCTGTTGCCAAAAATGGAATTTTATTCAACAGGTTATTAGAACTGTAATTACCATACTTCCTCCAAGCATCTTCTAAAAGACTACCTATCAAACCCATAGGTCAGCTCATGCTATATCCCTAGATGAACATCAATTTTATCTGTTTTTATACTTTTCTTCCTATCTGTACAGATTCTCTACTCATTACCACTTCCACATCTTCACTTTGCTATCCTAACCTCTCTGCCACTTTACATAACCTCTTCCTATCAGCTCTCCCCCATTTATACTAATCTATCTAAATGTCTCTCTCCCATTATAGATACGATTAAACTAAACACTTGACTTTTACTCATTACTACTGTGAATTACCAAAAGGACACTCTAATTATATACAATGTTTTACTCTGCTTTTTTCTCATTGATCATTTTGTAAACTATTTTTGGTATATCTCTATGTGTTACAATAGTGTACATTGTTTTTAAAATGTATAATTTTCAATTGTTTTCATATAATGTATTTGAAAAATATTTCTATTTTCTCTGTTAAATGTAGCTTTTCTCTCTAGGCCTCAAGTGAAAATGGGATCTTGTGTCCTACTCGCTCTTTCCCAGTAAACAAACGTTAACAAAAAAATAAATAATGTTTTTGTTGTCAAAAGTTTGACATGACAGAAATTGTTCAGTTAGACATGTTGTGCTCTAGTTTTGCACAGGGGACAGAATAGAGGGAAAGGGTGAGTTTTAAGTTGATTTTATACCTTTTCTCATTTATCTGATTTTCCACAATCTCATAGTAATTATATTTACGGATCCTCGATACCAGGAGTGTATGAGTGCTTGATCCCTTGAAAAATAACTTATTAAAGAGTGTGGCATTTCATCATTTTGTAATGGCACTTACTTCCAAATGTGATTACATGCATGGTTAGATGTTTTAATTTAAATTAACTGCAGCTTGACTAAGTGAGCTGTGATTAACTGCAGTAAATTCAACTTCTCGCCATCAAAACTTTAATTTCTAAAGGAGAGAAAGATGTAAATGAGTAAAAGCTAGCACTTATCTATGTTCAACAGCAACACAGCACTCGTGGTAACTCAGTCTTGAAGGTATCTTAAATATACTCACTTAAAAATGATTGTTAATCTACTTCAAAATCAGAACTGTCATCATTGATACTGCTTGCATGTGTTCTTCAAAGAATTAGAATTATTTGAGTAATGACAAAATATGGTGGTACTCCCTGTAAGGAAATCAGTGCATTACAGACTTTGCCATTTCCCCTTTCCACAGGCTCAATATGTTGTTGTATCTTTCGGCTTTTCCCAGTTAGGGGTCGCCACAGCGGAACTCCGGTCCACTAATGATTGGCAGCAGATTTTTACGTACTGAGTTGCCAGCCTGACTGACGTACAATCTTCAGTGAAGGTACGACCATTCACGCATGTCTCCACACAGAAGACGCTTTAGCTGAGAATCGAACAGGACAACGTCTTACTGTGAGGTGACAACGCTCAATATATAAAATTTGTATATGAATCAGCAACCCAGGTATTTGATGTGGCAATGCTTTTGGTTAGTCTTGATAGACCCCAGTGATTGTTAACTCAAGTTATATAAGCTGGGTGGTTGCTTTTGTTAATTCTTCCATACTTTACATAGGCAGAGATCCCTACTTATACTTTTATTTTTAGTTTATATTTTTACTCACGTCATCTGATTTATTTTGACATATCACTTATTAAGAAATGACCATGAAAATCAAACTAATGAACAAATTCCAAATAAGTTCCGGGTAGGCAGACCGGACTCCACATGTAACTTTAAATCAAGGTGAATTTATTTGTACGGGTACAAAATATTCAAGGACCATTATTAAAATGTGCATGTTAGATGTATGTTTTGTGTAGTGATCATATTGCAGCTGTTTACTTTGGTTGAGCAAAATCGGCTTCTGATTCTGAAGGTATTGTAGGAGTTCTGACATAATTCAGTTAAAAATATAAATTATGTTCACAAAGTCTTCTATATAGGTACATTTATACTGAACCAAAATCATATGCATTTTTAGAAGCCTTGATACAGTTGGCCCAAATAAAACAGGGATCAAAGTATTATTGCTACGTGATATGGGTGTGAAAATGTCGCTTCCCACATGTAAGCTCTTTCAAAGCAGCATCACTTTAGGTAAGTTGCACCACTGTCCTTTGTCAGTAATTAAGGTAATATTTTTTCTTTTAAATTAAAAATAAAAAGAGAAATATTAGGCTTCCTATAGGCTTTAAGCTTTATAATCCAACTCTGCATTCATTTTTCTGTACATTTCATAAATTGCATCAACTGTTGGAGTGAAATTAAACAAGTACTGTTGGATATTTTCCATAGATTCTTCTTCCTTCACTTCACATCCCTTTGAAAGGGATTTCAGAAAGTCTGACTTGTAAGGTGCAAACTTTAATGCTGTCTCTAAGATTGTTTGAACAAAAAACCCATGATATCTCAAGAGCCATCTCATAAGCCTTTGTTGCATTCACTCACTTTACTGAAAAGGCTCACCCAGACTGTGTTTCAGTTTGCTGTGAGAGAAAGATTAGTTTACTTTCTAGTCATTGTATTCTGTATTACTTTATTACCTTTTTCTATTTTGTATACTGTGATTTGTTTTCTTTACACTGTCTTTTACTTTTTTCTGCTTTTAACTGCATATTAAAACTTGAAAAGACACCACAGCTCTGTTTCTTGTGAGTCAGACAGAATTTTTTTCTCACCCTCCCATCCGGTTACCGTTGTGTGCTTAAACACCACTGTCTTTCTAGTTGCCTGCCCCTTATGTTAATTTGACCATATATCTCATTTCCTCTCTGCTTTTACTGGTTGGCATGAGTAAGCACAAAATTATCATTTCATTAATTCACTCCCCTTCAGCTGTTTAAATTTACTGGACATCCTACTGTATTCCATAGTACCAGGACAAAAAAGTGTCCATCCCCTTTCAGTCTATCATGCTGTTTTAAAAATAGTGACTCTTCTCTAAAACTTAACTTTTTAGACAGGTAAAACTTAAGTTACCTACTTTCACATCTAACTCCTCTATTGCACACTGCAGTGTTTAGGATAAACTATTTTTTTGTCATCTTACCTTTAAGCATCTATTGCAAGACCATCAGTTATTGGAGAGCCCACATTCTGCCTCTCAGTAGTCATCTTGGAATTAGTGCTTCTGTTTTCTCCTGGTGAGAGAAGAAGTGCAGTTACATTATTTCTTGGATACTGCTGATCACCAGAAAGCTTAATAATTGCTTTAGAAGTGACAACTTGGAATCTGTGCTTATATTTTGATCCTGGTGAGAGTAGGAGCAGAATGCATTGATTCCTGTTTCTGGTTGTAGAGTGAGTGTCTGTGCTTAACGTACCTGATTGGTCTGGTTGCTATTTGAGGCATCTACCAGAAAAAGGCTACAAGCCTGCAGACTCTTGCATCATCTGGGACAAGACTGTGGATCACCAAACAGGCTGTGGCTTGCTTCTCTTCTTGGGACTGGTGCTAACATTTTGATTTTGGTGAGAGAAGAAGCAAAGGAATATTGTATCCCAACAGAGTGAAGCTGTGCTGACACCAGCATTAGTAGTAGCCAGGCAGTAGCCATTCATGTGACTTCCCTCTTTTCATCATTCTTGTCAAGCTAATTCTTTATTTTCAGTAAGTACTGCTTGATTTCTTCCTAACTTCAGAATATCTGCCTAAATACTTCATCCTTAAATTTTCAGGGTCTACGTATTGGTTTCCCCTCTAGTGTTTGGCAGTGCTCTGTACAAACTCAGACACTTTGAGTGACATTATTCCTGTAAAAGGCTTCAGTACTTCATATATTGAGCTCATAATCAGGCATGTCTAAAGGTCAGTTCTCTGTGCTTTCTCCTGTCAAGCTGTTGAACTTGGGCATCCCGAGGCAGTGTAGCAACTGCCTCATATACACAGACAACCCTCTCCTCTTACCTCTCAGCACTATGACTTGTGAGAGATATATAGCCAAATTGGAAGCCAAGCACTCTCCAGCCAAGACTGGATTAACCAGTCAAGAGGAGAAGGATAACACCTGAACCACACCACATTCAACACATAGCCCTCCAGAACATACACCACAACAACCTTCACATAGGAGCACAAAACACGCACCTACTTCTGCAGAGGGTCTCAATGAAAATCTGCCCAAACAACAAAGCCCTCCAAGGCAGAAATGCAAACAACCACCACATCCCAGCACAAACCATGAGACACATAGCTCACATAAACAGTGTGACACTCAACCAAAGCCCATAAGGCAAAACAACTTACCCAATACACTAGTCATAGGTGACTTAATAGTAAGGCACACTGATGTCCCACTCACTACGTTGAATAAGGAGAAAGTTACGGTCAGCTGCCTGTCAGGTGCCAGGATCCACCACATAACTCACGCACTTAGATCACTCCACAATAGGTACAAATATGACTCTGTCATCGTCCATGTTTGTGTGAATAACCTGAGATGTACCTCCCTGGACTACATGGAAAGAGACATAGAGGAGCTCTCTGATCTTGTAGCCCAGGCAGGTATGACACTAGCTCTGAGTAGCATCCTATCATCACCCAGAATGATACCACAGTACAAGCAGAAAATGATTGACTTCAACAACTGGCTAAGTTTCTGGTGTCATTCTAAGGGGGTCCAGTATCTGCCTGGGATGACATGATCGACAGACCTCAATGCTTCGCTAGAGATGGCCTGCACCTATCACTCCAGGGATTCTGGATACTGGCCAAGGCTCTTGCCTCCCCTATAGTGCCTTTTTTAGGCAATGTCCTAAAGACAAAATTGCCACCATAACAGCTGCAAGCAAACAAAATCTGAAGGTTATGCTACTCAACGGTAGAAGTCTAAATCTCAAAATGTACTCGCTCGAAGCACTCCTTAAAATGTAGAACATAAACATCTGTGCAGTGACTGAGACCTGGTTCAAGGCTTTGGAGAGCACCCCAGCACTACCAGGCTATAATTCATAGTACACCTTTCGGCCCCTAAACCTGGACTGAAGCACTAAAGGCAGTGGTATCACCATATTCATAAAGGATATACACGCCTCCAGACTAGTAGCTCAACATAACGCAGCAGAGATACTTCAGGTACAACTAATGCTGGATAAAACTGCAATCCAGGTTGTAGCCTGCTATAGATCCCCCACCATGTCCCAAGACTCTCACTCCACATTTCAAAACACACTGGAAAATATTAGGGTACAGCCCAATACCCTTATACTGGGAGACTTTAACTACCCCTCCATTATCTGTAAAAATTACTCATGTACCAACGCACTTGTTCAATGTTTTCTGGAATTCATTAATTCCAATGCCTTGGACCAACTCATTTATACCCGCACCAGGGGTAGAAACATCCTTGATCTGGTCATTACTAACATGGGTGACCATTGCTCTACACCAGTAATAAACTTCTCCCTGGTCAGATCTGACCACAAGCTAATCACCATGGATATCCACATCCTAACGTCACCCCCCCCCCAAAGGAAACCACCATAAAAAACTTCTCCAAAGCCAATTTTGGGCTTCTAAAAACAGAGGTGGCTAACTTCGCGACACCCATGCAAAAGGAAAATAGGTGCATAACTGCTGAATCATACACCAATGCACTGTATGAGCACATACACAAGTGCATGGAACAGGCCATACCAAACAGAATCAAGATGGTCTTCTCCAGAAAAAGGAAGCCAATCTGGTGGTCTCCCACCAGAAACAAACTCTACAGCAGAATGAAAAAACTGTTGCAGAAAAGGGTGATGTCCCAAGACTGGAAAAACTCCTTTGTCAGCCCCAGCAAAAAAACTGAGATCATCAAATCCTCTAAAGTTAGCTATGAAAACAAAATTGCTGCAGATTATAAAGACAACCACAAGGCCTTCTATAGCTATGTCAAGTATATACATGGCAATACTCAGATCTGCTCTGAGTTACAGGACAATGGCAATACATATACAGAATCAACTGATATTGCCAACATATTGGCTGATAGGTTCAGTGTGAACTTTACCCCCTTTTCACCCCCTAAAGGGCCTATCACCATACCTGAGGAATGCCAAGTCCCTATTATCACAGCTGCATAGGTAAAGACCGCACTGTCCAAAGCCAAGAATACAGCTACCATGGGACCTGATAATATCCCTGGCTGTGTTCTACATGAATTACAAAGTGAACTGGCACCACACCTGTGTACTCTGTTCAATCACAGCCTCATTTCAGGCTTTGTTTCTACCGAATGTCGCACTGCAACCGTCATCCCACTCCACAAAGGGGGAGCAACTACCGCCCCATTACCCTGATGAGTCTGATATGTAAGGCTATGGAGAGCATCATCATGGACCTTATAAATAAGGGCATAGGGACTCTCCAAACTCTGGGCCCCATGCAGTATGGGTTTGTAAAAGGTAGATCATGACTGCTCAACCTGATAGACTTCTTTGAGTCTGTCACCAGAGCTGTGGATGAGGGCAAGGTAGTTCACACAGCCTACCTAGATCTTGCCAAGGCCTTCAACACCATTCTTTACTCAAGAATCATAGATAGACTCACTAAACTAGGTCTAAACCCTATATAATAAGATGGATTGCCAACTGTCTCACTGACAGATCCCACACTGTGAAAGTAGCGACTTCAAATCTGACTACTGACCAGTTACAAGTGGTATCCCACAGGGATCGGTTCTAGGTCCTGTCCTGTTTGGCATCTACTTCTCTGAAGTTCAAGCCAACACAAAGGGACTCTGGCTGACGAAGTTTGCAGATGATTGCAAGCTGGGAGCCATTACTGATTCTCCAACTGATGTAGACATTCTACAAAAAGGCCTCACTGACACCAATGACTGGTGCCAGAACCATGGCCTTAAGCTCAATGCCAAAAAGTGCATTGTCATTCCCTTTGGGAAAAATTTGGTGCCCATTAAGTACCACATAGGTGGTAGTCCACTAAACAAAGAAGATGTGATAAGAGACCTGGGGACACAGATTGACAGCAACCTCTCCTTTGATAACCACATTGCCACTGTAGTCAGAAAGTCCTGCTATGTGGCACATCTCATTACAAAAGGTTTCTTATCCAGGAAGAAAGAGGTCATAATCCCTCTCTACTTGTTCCTCATTAGACCTATTATAGAATACAATGCCCCATTTGTTATGTACCTCACTAGACACCTACAACAACTGGAAAGGCCACAAAAATACCTTACTAAGAGGATCGTGGGCCTTAGACACATGCCCTATAGGGGCAGACTCAAAAAAAACTTCAGCTATACTTTGTCTCTTATCAGCTACTTAGAGGCGATCTCTGCTTGACCTACAAAGCCATGTCTGACCCAGAGATGCTAGATATGCTACAACTAAAGAAATCCCAGTCCCTCCATGCCAGGAACCTTATCCTCATCTCCACAATAAAAAGAACATGCTGGAGGGACAGGTTCCTAACCCAGAGACTTCCCATACTCTGGAACAAACTTTCCATTCATGTCAAGCAGAGCACTTTACTGGCCCTCTTTCAGAGAAATCCTGACGAGTGGGTGGGCAATAGAAAGTTCACTCCAGGGATCACTTCAGTGGCCTTGCTTGACAGGGACACTGGGAACTAACTTTGGGCGGCATGATGCCAGGGAATCTTCTTGGGCTAGGCTTATATAGGCTACAGGGCCGTTAGCCTAGTACACACCTATGTACCTATGAACTCTGATAAAATTGATATGAATGTTTGTGATTTTGCTTAACCAAAGTAAACAGCTGCAATATGATCCCTGCACAAAACATAAGTCTAACATGCACATTTTAATAATGGTCCTTGAATATTTTGTACCCATACAAATAAATTCATCTTGATTTAAAATTACATCTGGAGTCTGGTCTGCCTGCCTGCCTGGAACTTATTTGGAATTTGTTTGTATCATAAACTTACTTAATCTTGTTTTTCTTTTATCTAAACCACAGGCCACTTTCCTAAACAAGGAGAACTCTACTATCTGTGAAGGTGTCATTCTGAATGAAAAATTCATTTTAACAGCTGCTCACTGCTTTATTCCAGAGCAGTCTATCAGAGTTGTTGTCGGTGAGTTACTCAAATAATTAACTTTTCTAATACAGAAATGTATTAATTTGCAACATTAAATGGTTGTGTATGTGTACACACACACACACACACACACACACACACACACACACACACACACACACACACACACACACACACACACACACACACACACACACACACACACACACACACACACACACAGGAGAAGATATCCTCATCAAGAATCTCTAATTAAGAATTTTCTGTGAAATCGAAATCGGCAATCCACTGAGTTGGGAAATATGGCCCTTACATGGGTATTGTGCAATCTCATAGTCAGTGTCTGTATCTATATCTATATCTATATCTATATCTATATCTATATCTATATCTATATCTATATCTATATCTACATCTACAGATCTATATCCATATCTATATATATATATTAATTCACTGGGAATGTGCGGGGCAGGGAGCTTTCATTCTGCAAAAAAATATTGTTTTTACAAAAATGTTTTGTTGTTTGGATTGCTTGTTGCAAGAGTATACCTCTTGCATGTGTACTAACATGTCAACAGTTTGCTATTCACATTATTGATGTCAACATTTCTGTGTTTGATTAAGTACTGGAACAGAACTTTTATTGGCGTATGTTTAGCAGATACAAATTGTTTAAACAGATGGTTGACACGTCAACAAAATCAGCAGATTGGACAATTCTCTGGGTTGGTTTATTTACACTTTCCCTGAGAACTGTGTGATCTCAGAGTAAGAACATATAATTAGCGGGGGGGTGGGGTTGACGGGTGGAGGGAGGCTTGCAATGTTTCTTTGTAGCTTTGTTTTAAGGTTTTGGCATGCACCAAGATTGCTCAGAGCATGCTTAGTAAAGTGTCGATGTACATAATGTTGAAAATTTGTTATCGACATTATTCATGTTGATATCAGTGCCATTCGATATAGGTAATTAAATATATATATATATATATATATATATATATATATATATATATATATATATATATATATATACACACAGAGAAATAGATATAGATATATCCATCTAATCATTCACAAGCCCTTTTTCTCATTTTTATACATGGGGCTATTGTGTCACTTCAACAGTGACAATCATCTAAAGTCAAGGTTTACACCCCAGGCTGGCTAGGACTGCTGCTGTAGTTCTTCCATAACACACACACACCTATGGCCAATTCACAGTGTCCAATCTACCTACTGCATGTCTTTCGAAAGTGGGAGGAAACCCATGCAAATACAGAGAGGAGAAGCAGACTTTGCACAGAAGACACCACAGCTGAAAATCAAACTGGGGAACGTCTTGCTGTGAGACAACAATGCTTTCTGCTGTGCCACTGTGTATTGAAAGGCAGCTAATCAAACAAAACTTGTCAATCAGCAGCCTGTCAATAATAAAAACAAAAAAAGAAACCCTCCTGCCCACCTTAGCAATGGGTGCTAACCCTAACCCTAACCCTAGGCTTTATGTTTAAAAAAAAAATAAAACTACCACTATTCAGGCAAATTTAAGGTTAGAGTTATGAGAGGTTTCTGTGTGAAGACTGCGAAAGGAAATAGTTTTCCTTTCTCAACCTTTTGTATGTTTGTTATGTAAGAAATTTGATATTATGTATTTTCTAACTTCTTAATACTGAATACTGCTATTTTATGTTTGACATTAAGTATGTTTGATCGTACATAATACAGTCATGTCTGTCTCTCTCTCTAAATAAATATATATATATATATATATATATATATATATATAAATATATATAAATAAATATATTATATATAGATATACATATATATATATATATATATATATATATATATATATATATATACATTCACCATACAATTTTGAAATACTGAAATGTCGAATTTCAGTATTTCGAGACCGAACAGAGGAAAACCCACATACACGAAAACCCAAAATCATGAATACCACAACCGCAACCATTCTCACACACACACACACACACACACACACACACACACACACACACACACACACACACACACACACACACACACACACACACACACACACACACACACACACACACACACACAAACCAGCACATAAGCGCACACACACATACCTACTAAATACACTAAAACAAACATAACAACACACACAAACACACCTAATCTACCTGCACCTCCCGCACCCCCCCCTACTTATATATTCTAACTCTGAGGTTGCACTATACTCACAGACACACAAAAACACAACCGCACACACTCACACACACTAAAATCCCTACCCAATACCCTCACACACACACCACTTACCTGAAACCCCAGACAAATCCACAAACCACACCACACATCACGAACGCGACACCACGATAGCTATGGATTCAACATTTGCGGATTCGAGAGTTCCACATTCGGCATAGTGCAGTTTCGTGTAACTGCACTTTCCACTATTCGGTCTCGATGTACTGAAATTCAACATTTCAGTACGTCAAGATTGTCTAGTGAATATATATATATATATATATATATATATATATATATATATATATATATATATATATATATATATATATATATATATATATGTTCATAGGTTGGTACTAGGCTATCGGCCCTAGGGCCTATACAAGCCTAGCCATAGCAATTCCCTGGCTATATCTTCCCACAGTATTTACTTCCCTGGACCCCTGTCTAGCAGGGCGACTGACATGATCCCAGGGGTGAATTTCCTATCTTCCATGCAATCGTCAAGGTTCCTTTTGAAGAGGCCCAAAGAGGTGCTCTGCTTGACATGTATGGGCAGTCTATTCCAGAGTCTTGGGAGTCTCTGAGTCAGGAACCTATCCCTCCAGCATGTTTTGTTCATTGTGATGACAAGGTTTAGATCCCTGGAGCATGTGACTCTGAGGGATTGGGATTTCTTTAAGTGTAGCATATCCAACAGCTCTGGGTTTGACATGGCCTTGTATGTTAAGCAGAGATCGCCTCTGAGTAGACAATATGTGACAGAGTATAGCTGAAGTTTTTTTTAGATGGTCAACATAGGGCATCTGCTTTAGGCCATTGATTCTTTTAGTGAGGTATTTCTGCGGCCTTTCCAGTTGTTGTAGATGTTTTCAGAGGTACATACCAAATGGGGCATTATATTCTGTAATGGGTTTAATGAGGGATGAGTACAGTGGAACAATGACTTCCTTTTTTTTGGATGAAAAGCCCTTAGTGATGAGGTGTGCCACATAGAAGGATTTCCTGACTGTTGTGGCGATATGGTTATGGAAAGTGAGACCACTGTCCACCTGTGTCCCTAAGTCTCTTTTCACACTTTCAGTGTTTAGTGTACTGCCACCTTTATGGTAATTCACGGGTACATGTTTTTTCCCAAAGGGGATGACTATACATTTCTTGGCATTGAGCTTGAGCCCATGGCTCTGGCACCAAACATCTGTTTTAGTAAGGCTCTTTTGTAGAATATCCACATCATTTGGGGATTCAATAATGGCTCCCAGTTTGCAGTCATCTGCGAACTTTGTTAGCCAGAGTCCCTTAGTGTTGGCCTGTACTTCAGAAAAGTAGATGCCAAACAAGAGTGGTCCCAGGACTGAACCCTGAGGTACTCCACTTGTCATTTGTCTGGAGCTGGATTTGGAGTTGCCTACTTTTACAGTGTGGGATCTGTCAGTAAGCCAGATGGCAACCCATCGAGTGATGTAGGGATTAATGCCCAGCTTAGTAAGTCTATCTATGATTCCAGAGTGGGGGATGGTGTTGAAGGCTCTGGTGAGGTCCAGATAGGCTGTGCAGACCACCTTACCCTCGTCCACAGCTCTAGAGATTGATTCGAAGAAGTCATTCAGGTTCAGGAGACAAGATCGACCCTTGATGAACCCAAACTGTGTGGGGTCCAGTATTTGAAGGTTGCCAATGTCTTTGTTAATAAGTTCCATAATAATATGTTTCATGGCCTTGCAGATACAGCTTGTCAAACTGATGGGGCGGTAGTTCACAGGATCCAAGCTGGATCTCCCCTTGTGGTGTGGGATAACTGTAGCTGTGTGCCACTCAGTGGGCACAAAGCCTGAGGTGAGGCTATGATTAAACATGACACTTAGGTGAGGCGCCAGATCATTTTGTAGTTCATGTAGTATACAGCCCGGGATGTCATCTGGTCCCATGGATGCCGTATTGTTAGCTTTGGAGAGTGCGTTTTTTACCTGTGTGGCCGTTATTACCAGAATTTGGCAATCTTTTTGGTATTGAGATGGGCCCTTTAGGAGTGAGAGAAGGGTGAATTTGGCACTGAATCGATCTACCAGGATATTGGCAATATCCTTGGGATCAGTATATTTAATGCCATTCTGATGTAGCTCAGAGCAGATTTGAGCATTGCCATTTAGATTCTTGACATAGCTATAGAATGCCTTGTGGTTGTCTTTGGAATCTTTGGCAATCTTATTTTCGTAACTAGCTTTCGTGGATTTTATGAGGGATCTCAGCTTCTTACTGAGGCTGATAAGGGTTTTTTTTTGCATCCTGGAATTTTCCTCTTTTATGCAACAGTTTCTTCCTTTTGTTGAAAAGTTTGTTTATGGCAGGGGACCACCAGAGCGGCTTACTTTTTTTGGAGGAAAGCGTCTTGGTTCTATTTGGGATGGAACCATTCATGCACGAGTGGATGTGCTCATACAGTACTTTAGTGTAGGATTGAGCAGTCAAACTTTCAGTTCCTGTCTGCATGGGTGTCATGAAGCTTTTGACTTCTGACTTGAGTAGCATGAAGTTGGCTTTGGAGAAGTTTTTTTATGGAGGCTTCCTTACTGGGGGGTGAGGGAGGGATGTGGATGTCAAGGGTAAATAGCTTATGGTCAGACCCGACCAACGTGTGGGTGATCATAGGTGTGGAGCATCGATTTCCCATGTTGGTAATGACTAGGTCTAAGATATTGGAGCCCCTGGTGGGACTATGGATTAGTTGACCCAGGGCATTGGAATTTATGAATTCCAAGAACCGTTGGGCAAAGGTGTTGATACAAGAGTATTTCTCCCAGTTAATGGCAGGGTAGTTGAAATCACCCAGTATTAAGGTGTTTGTATCTTAATATTTTCCAGTATGTTTAGAAAGATGTAGTGCGAATCCTGGGGCATGGTGGGGGATTTGTAGCAAGCCACAGTTTGGATTGCAGTCTTACCTAGTGTTGGTTGCAACTAGAGAATTTCAGACACATTGTGTTGGGCAAATATTCTGGTGGTGTGAATATCCTTGGTGAATATGGACACTCCTCCACCTTTAGTGTTTCGGTCCTGGAGAGAAAGAGAGATAGATAGATAGATAGATAGATAGATAGATAGATAGATAGATAGATAGATAGATAGATAGATAGATAGATAGATAGATAGATAGATAGATAGATAGATAGATACAGAGATACATATATTTATGGGTTGCCTATATTTGGTCAGGAGATCCAAATGTCAAATGAAAAAATGGATGTACAGCTGATTGAAAATCAGCTCATCACATGTATCAGCTATTTTTTCAGTGTGAGATTGCGGTACAGTGGAGATCAGGGAAATTATCCTTTCCTCACTCTATTGCAATATCAGAGGTGGTATATATAATTCGAATGGTGTGTGAGGGTGAGTTGCTCCCTGCAAAAACTTGTTTAAACTTTCTTGTTTGTTTGTTTCTTTCTTTGATTGGCTGGTATTTAACCAGTTGTGTTTATGTGTTTAATCATTTGCTGTTGATAATATCAGTTTTTGATATATGTTTATACACTCATATGTATGTATGCATACATTTGTTTGTGTGTGTGTGTATATATATAAATATATACATATATATATATATATATATATATATATATATATATATATATATATATATATATATATATATACATACACACTTTGGAAGCTCAAACATTCAAAACTTTGAACTTCATATAGTTGAGACCATAAGATCAAAGTTTTGAAAGTTCAAAACTTCCATAAAAAAAAAAGCTAAAAACAAAACATTTTTTTTTACATTCATGCAGTGGGGGGCAAACCCCCCTCCATCCTCCACACCCCCTGCTAAATAAATATGCCAACTGTGAGATTGCACTACGGTGAGGAAAATGGTAAATTTCCCAATCTGTTCTGTGCAGAGATCTCCATTTAAACCGTTCAAAGTTTCAAAGCTTTGATTTTATGGTCTTGACCATATGAAGTTCTAGATTTTGAAACTTTGAGCTTCCAAAGTAGACCCATATATAATCTCACACACTCTTTGAGATTTGATTTTCACATACACACACACACACGCACACACATGCACACACACGCACACAGACGCGCGCACACACACACACACACACACACACACACACACACACACACACACACACACACACACACACACACACACACACACACACACACACACACACACACACACACACACACACACACACACACACACACACACACACACACACACACACCCCTGGAAAAAGGCTGACATGGATTTACTAGCTATGCCCCCTTTTGCCCAGGTTAAAAGGTAGTTACACTGCAACCAAACACTCCAAAGCCAGCTACGCTAAGGTTCTTAAAATGGTACCCAATTATACTGAGTGAAATTAATATTAATACAAATGATAGTGTTTGACCAACGTAGTAAGGCCTTCAGGAGTGGCCATACAGTCACCAAACAGATTTGAGTACTCTCAAAGGTTAAAATATTCTCCTTGAGAATCAGGTGCCTCCCTAGCTACCTCCCTCAAGCCCCTTAGTGGTGTTCCTATTAGATGACAGAAGACGCATTCTATCGAATGCGTCTTGGTCAAACTTAAAACAACAAAAAAGGCAAAATAACGAAGTGGCTTTTAAGTGAATTCATTCCCAGGGAAAGAATTCACTTGGCTGCTTCCGTTACTTTGCCATTTTTGACACTGTAGTGCGATCTTGGAGTTGGTATGTTTAAGTAGGGGGGGTGTGCCCCCCACTTTATGTATTCTTTCAATTTTTTTTTTCTTTTTTTTGGAACAGCGATTTTTTTCCCTTGGAAAAAAAATCGCTGTTCTGAGCTTTTGAGATTGTAAGCTTTAGCTTACATGGGGTCGATTATTCATCGTTCACTTTTTTAAGTGTTCAGTGATATAATATAGCCCACCTTTGTGTAGTGTCTGAGAGCTGGGCCTGTCTCAACTCTATCTTTGTGACCTTTTCCAGCTCCCCTTCAAGAGGAAGTCAGTATCTTCTGACAGCAGTGCCTCACTGTCAGCCTGGGTACTAATTCTCATCTCTGCCCTTGCAGTCACTCTGTCCAAGGGAACATCAGTATCTACCAGCAGCTGTGGCTCACCTTCAGGCTCACTGCTACAGGGTAGTTCCCTCCCTGAAATAGCCACCTCACCAGCCCTGGCTTCAGATATGGGGTCTGTCTGGATCTCCCCCAGGCTACCATACTCATATATCTGTATCCAAGTTTGATTGCATGTAACTGTATGCATGCAAGGTACTGCATTAAGAAAATCATTCCCTATCGAGACATCTGCAGGGATATCGTCAAACACACCTACTTGCTTGCTTCTTTTTTCATACTCCCAGTCAAGGTGAACCCTGACCAAACGCATTTGGAATGGTGTGCCTCCTAAGGCTTTGACTAGAATGTACTGCCCAAGCAACTACTGCTCTTCTTTAACCACTTGAGGCATCACAATGGTTATGTCAGAGGTTGTGTATCTCTTAGCAATGGCCTGTTTTCCATCCACTGAGATAAGATATAAACTCTGGTGATAGTGTGATACCCCTGTTGTCTCAAGACAACTTACCACTGGCATACTGTCATTCCCACTTGCTGGCTCCACCACCTTTTGTTCCCCACCTTGCCTCCATGGACATCTATATGATACATGGCCCCACTGGTTACATTTAAAATATCTAACCCTTTATCCTGGCCATGTACCTGAACTAGTGGCTTCCCCTGTTACTGGTTGACTCCACTGGAGTGGTTTAGGTTGCCCACCTTGGTCTCCCTTATATCCATGTTCAGCACAGAGTATCCTCTTCTTGTACAGTGATTCCCTGCTTGCTAAGTACAGATCCCCTTTTTCCGCAGCTCATCTGCAGAGTTACATTTTTGGCCTGCAAACCAGATTCTCATGTCCTCATGTAAAGTGCTAAGAGAATGCTCCCTCACCAGAAGATCTGCCAGCCCCTCAAAAGTGGTGACCTGACACCCACTCACCCACCTATGAAAATAAGTGCTTAACTCAGCAATATAATCACATACATTTTCATTTTTTTCATTTTCATTTGGCTTGCATCTATGCTCACAAAACTTTTTTTTTGCAAGCTTCAGGTATTAACTTAAAACATTCTAGTAAGCATTGTTTGACATTATCATAATTTGAGCAATCAGTATCAGACAATTTAGCAACAGCAGTTACACTTTACCATGGAGTAAGGGGGTCAGGAACCATATCCAAAGCCCTAGGTCAACATTATACTATATACATACTCTTTCAAATATATGAATACAACTATCAAAATTATCACTCTGTGTAAGCTGTGGAAGAAATTTACTGACATTTATTGCTTCTGGGGTTCAGTTAGTCCCTTCCCCAGTACCTCCATGACCTTGTCGAAGAGTCAGCATCTCCCTCTCATGTTGATGCTGCTTCTCCTTTTCTTCAGCCTCCAAACACTCCAGTCTCTCCGCTGATTCTAATTCCAAACATTTTTTCTCCTGTTCAAGTCTCTTTAACTCCAGGTGGATTTTAAGTCCTCTTAAGAAAAGGTGAACTGTTCTGTTTCTGAGGGCTACACATTTCCATCATCAGACTGGTTATCCTCCTGTTTGTTGTTCTGAACTGTGACTAAGGCTGAAATCATTTCCACTTTAGTCAGGTTGGCATGTGCCAGTCCTTTGGCTTCGCACACCTTGGCTAACTGGTTCTTTTTCAGCTTGTCATAATCCTCTGCTGACATCTTTGCCTACTTTCCTTGACTAAACTAAACTAACAAGAAATAAAACTGTTGTGAAAATGAAAGCATATGTTTACCTTATGACTGCTGAGAGTACACACACCTTCAGTGGCAACTGCCTACATGCTACAGAAGTTCAATTAATGTCTCATCAGTGCTCACCAATATGTGATGTCCCCACTCTGGGCTAGTATTCAGGGATCCTGAATCCTCACCACTGACACTAGACAGGGATATACACTTGGATTAAAAATGGATACATGTAGTATTTCCAGATGCAGCTGTCTGCATTTAGCATGATTTCCCTTAAGGGCACAGATGGAACACACTCAATTTGGGGTTTGGGTTTTCAATCTCTCCAGGCCCCCAGTAAGACTCCCCACTGGCACAGCTGTAGAGTTGAGTCTTCAGTCAAGTGTCCAAGCCATGCCCTACAACACCCTCTCTGTGAAACCAGTGCTTTGTGTCCCTGCTCCAATCAGCTGACACCCAGACTGTTTGAGATTTGATTTTCCATACACACACATACACACCTGGGAAAGGCTGACACTGATTTACTAGTTATGGCCCCTTCTGCCTAGGAACAAACAACCCCTGCAAGTAAGGCAATTGCCAGGTCCCAAAATCACATTTATCAAAGTAAATGACCATCAGACCATGGTATATAGCACATTATAATATATTTAATGTTTGTGCTAAAAAACACATTATTCCATAGAGTGAAAATTTCGCCAGAGCAGTTTTTGGCTGTAACAGTAAAGGCTTCTTCAGTGTAACATAACAAATAACAGAAAAAAAGACAGAAGAAAAATTCCCTCTATTTATAAGTGTGGCAATCAAACCTAATGTCAGTCACCTAAATTTCTTAAAAGTGCTCATTCAAACCTGGAGAAAACAGACCTCCTAATTTACTAATCCATGTTTTCTCCATTTGATTTAGAATCTCATGCCAACCAGCAGTTTTGGATCTATTGCCTTTGATCTTATCTATAATTGTAAAGAAAAATCTGGCATTGGGGTGTTTAACTGCATGCTTGTATAAGGCATTAGTAAGATGTTTATGTCTGATATCACACAAATGTTCTGCTATCTGAAACTTGATTGCCCTAGAAGTTTGTCCCACACAAAAAGCTGAGCAACTACACATTGCCAGATAAACCACCCAATTGGTTTGACAATTCCCAAAGCAAGAAATAGTGTAAACCATGCTTGTATTATTACTACTAAAACTGGTAGATTTGTTAATGTTAATGCAATACATACAATGACCACACGGGAAACATCCCTTTAGGTGGTCCTCTAGAAGGGTAGATTGTATCATTGGGCGTAAAGGGCAGTGTCCCCTTTTATAATGGCTGAAAATGGATCCCGAATTCTTGCCCTTCCTGTAGGAAAACAAACATCTGTCATGCAGCAGTGTATTCAACCTATCATCTGCCTTGAGAATATTCCAATTATGTTGTACACTATTGATAATCTAGCAGTATTACTTCCATAAGTAGTAACCAAGCGAATCACCTGGTTGGTGTTAATAGCTCTAGATTGATATTCAAGCAAGGGCTCACACTGTGTAGAATCAACCGTGTTCCTGGCATGTAACACATGTCCTAACTTGTAACGTCTTTGTAGGAACTGGGTGGTTAAATCATCCCTGAATTTCTGATAAGAGTTGTCATCTGAGCAAATGTATTTGACTCTTATATATTGAGATTTAAGAATGTTCTTACAAATATGTGGCGGATGATAGCTGGTGGCATGGAGGAATTAATTATATTGGGGGTACTTAAGGTAAACTTCAGATTTGAGAGTGTTGTCCAGTTGTTTGGTAACTAACACATCAAGGAAAGTAATCTGATCAAAACTGTAGTTAGTCTAGACAATAAGGTAGTTACCCTGCCACCAGGCAATCCAAAGCCAGCTACTCTAAGGCTCTTACAAGGGTACCCAATTATACTGAGTGAAATTAATATTAATACAAATGATAGTGTCTGACTACCCCAAAGGTTAAACTATTCTCTAAAGAACCAGCCACAATGAAAAGTGCAACTATATTTAATAATAAATAATAAAAGAACATGGAATGCTAAATATCAATTTATAATAAAAGCCAGGGTTTCAGTCACAGGAAATATTAAAATAACACAGATGAATAGATTCACACAGATACAGAAAAACAGTACTTAAATAATCTCGCTATATTTTCCTGACTGATATCAAGAATTACTATTCCCTGGTTACTTACTAAAGCAAGGCAAGATGAACTAGGTGAGAGGTCCTTCTTTGTCAGTTTTCAAAAACAGACAGCTCTGAGACTTCAGTCTCATCTAGTATTAAAACATCACTTCAGTCCTGAATTACAGAATAACATCACACACATCTGGTCATCTGACGTCTGGTTCCCAGACTACTACCATTACTAGAAAGTGAACCAGAATCTTGGACATATATGTTACCATACACACAAACAGAATTTTTCTAAGATGTGTTATAACATCTGGAAGCCATAAAGCTATTTCAACACTTCCGCCCTTCCAGGGTAGCAATTAGTTCACTGCTACAGACAATACAGCATGATTCTTAGTTCTTGTTTTTACAGACATTTCGTCTTTGGCTGCAATCAGAACTGTAAGATACAATCTTTATGGCCTAAATTAAGTAATTTAATTTCAGGATATTTTTCTAAAAGTTAGCTGGGGCTGAGATCAACCTCTTCTCTTCCAGTATCCTCTGTTACAATATATTAATTTCTACAGTTACAATACAGTCTGACATATAGGTGAATTTTTCTTTCTGTCCAGCAAGTCCTGCTGTTGGTACATTTTTTAACATAAGCAGCTTTACAAATCAGTTTGACATACAAATGAGATATAATTATTTACAAAACTCCAACTAGGTATGGTGGCATATGTTACACATTCCCTGTTCTACTTCTCCTGGTATAGCTGGTAATAACTCACGTTGCACACCCCCTATACCACAAGGCTGTGTGACTTTACATCATGTTGAAGAACACATATCCATTTTCTGATGTATATTTCAATGTTCCATACTTTACAAGTGCTGCCAAAACATTATGCAAAATTTATTTTGGAAATAATAAGAAATTATATTATCCCATTATCAAAACAATTTGCATGGAGAGACATTTAACCTTGATGTGAGCTGAGTTTCCATTTTAAACCTGTAAACAACAGAGTTGATACATATTTAATCTATTTACTCCATGGGTTCAAATGTACTGCTTCTCATTTTTGAGACAGCTAAGATCTATGTCCAGAATTTTCTATGCTTTTTTTGTACTACTTTCTTTATATTTTGACAAAAGTCAGATATAGCACCATTTAAATCAAAATGTCTAGGTCTTGCCTGTGCATTGTTTCACTTTCCATCATTTACTTAGCTCTCCAGCCTAGAACTGAATGCCCTGTTAAGCAGTTTGAAATTCCAGTAGTTTCCTAAATCTTGAAATGTATATCATTTTATGGGAAATCTAATAGCACGATTTTTTTTTACATTCACACACTTGTGAATAATACTTGGAAATGAAAATAAAATGAAGGAATCAGTCAGTTTCCAGTGTTACATTGAAATTTTAGTTTCATATCAGTGAATGTTTAGGTCAGCAGTCATGCACTTGCACTTTATAAATATCGAACGAGAAAAGGAAGTTAAATCTACTTAAGATACAGAGTATATGGCACTGGAGTAGGGAAGCTTTTATAATATCTTATATTTATTGCAACTGGTGATTAATAGTCTGACTCCACAATAAAACTATTTGCAGAATGTGATATATGTCAGTGAGATTTATATGTGCATCCATGGTATCTCTGCAGTTATTGATTTTGTTTTCCATTGTTGTTTAGGTGATTATGACAGAGAGAAAATAGAAGGTACAGAGTATGAACACCAGGCTGAGCAGTGGATTACACATCAGAGTTTTACAGACGAAACATATAATTATGACATTGCACTGGTGAAATTAACTTATCCCATCTCATTTACACCGCATGTTATTCCTGTATGTCTTCCTGACAAGGAGTTTTCTGAGAATATTTTAATGAAGCAACAGTCAGGTCTTACCGGTGGGTTTTGTGATATACCAAAAAGTGGAGAAAAAGGCAACAAACTCATGCAACTTGCTGTACCATTCATTGATCAAAATAAATGTATTACATCGAGCAACTTCTCTGTGACACAACAGATGTTCTGTGCTGGTTATGAAAATGAAACTCATATATTCTGTCATGGTGGAAGTCCACATATCACTGCTTACAAAAATACATATTTTATAACAGGAGTACTAATTCAGGGGGGAGGAGGTGCAATACATGCAAAATACAACATCTACACTAAAGTGTCTGCACATCTAGCCTGGATTAACACCATAATGAAATTCATGTAACTGCTTTATAGAACATTAAAAATATTCTGCTGGAAAATATAAAAAATGCATTGGTTGAAGTTTGGTAGCAGTTCACATTAATAAAGAAAGTGAATGCATATTTTGCTTCTCAGGTCAATATGATATATTATTTTCGCTAGCTTTTTCTAGAAACATGCTATCCTGGAAATGAGAGAAGGTGGCTTTTTTATTTTCAAGAACAAATTGTATCCACTTCCTTAAATAAGATAAATGAATTTATTTCTTGATACTTGAGTTGTCTTGTTTAACCTTACAGAGTTGACAGAACCTATCCTGACAAGCAAAAGGTATAAAGCAGGGACTTGGATTCGATGCCACACCATCACATAATGTGCATACACACTCACACAAGCACAGACAAAGGAACAGTAACAGAGACAGACACAGGCACACAGACACAGAGACACACACACACACACACACACACACACACACACACACACACACACACACACACACACACACACACACACACACACACACACACACACACACACACACACACACACACACACACACACACACACACACACACACACACACACACACACACACACACATGCCTGCAGTCAATTTATTGGATAGGGTATAGAAAGAAACTAAAAACCCTAGAATAAATCCACCGGGATGTCATGCAGACTCTGCACAAAAGACACTTACATGGTGGCCAAATTGGTGAACCAAGCAATCTAAGGCAGCAGTGTTATGTACTGCACCATTGTTCCAGCCTAAAGGCAAATTGGTATACACAAATGAAAAACAGTATCTACCCTCTAAGCAGTTGTTTTATAGCTTAGCTAATGATCAGGGTTCACAAATTTTTATCAATTTATCCCAAAGTGGCATGAAGAATGTGTGTAGAGCTGAATTCATCACTAGATGACCTAGGCAGCTGCTTATGGCCTATGTTTACAGTGAAACAGTAAGTGCAATGCAGCAAGTCATAACTGGCAAATAAGTGACTTAAATTTCCACACTAAGTTCTAGGTCTCCTTTAATTTAGTTTTTTTTTTTTTTTGTAAATCACTAAATCACTATTACAGTCTGTCAATATCAGAGTTTCATAGTGGTGTTGTTCAGTAGGAGTGGTGGTGTTCAGCAGCAGTGGTGCAATAGATAGCATACTTACCTTTGGTGAATAATGATGTGGGTTCTCCTCCCACACCAGGAGGATTTATTACTAACACCACTATGCAGCATAGGGTTGGTTGGTGGGGTTGTACTCCTGAGTGTGTTCTTTTTTGGATGACATGCCTAGTAACTATGAAGATGTTGACAGTTTGCCAGTCATTTCCCTATTGCATATCAACAGCGCATCATTTTTTCAAAGTAACACAAGCAATTTATACTTCAAGGGCAGCAGACACTGAATATTTAGAAGAAGCACTGAAATGCAAAGATTTTACCAGCAGCAACCTATTCATTAGTTATGGATCTGTTTAATGTGGAATTATTCAGACAACTTTTACTTGAGATTGTGCATATTGATTGTTACTGGTGCATTATAATGACAGCAGTGTAAGTGGCTTTTTATGGTTGAGATCTTCTGAAATGGGTAGTGTTGTCATTAGAGGATCATATGTTTTATTTCACTGCTTACTAGAAAATGTTCAAAACTACAAATTTAAAACACACTCTAACAAGTTCATAGGTTCATAGGTGTGTGCTATGCTAATGGCCCTGGAGCCTTTAGAAGCCTAGCCCATAGGATTACCTTGGCATCATGCCTCCCGAGCTTAGTTCCCAGTGCCTCTATCGAGTAGAGCCACTGAAGTGATCCCCAAGCTGAATTTTCTATTTCCCAGCCACTCATCAAGATTTCTCTTGAAGATGGCCAGTTAGGTGCTCTGTTTGACATGTATGGGAAGCCTATTCCATAACATGGGCAGTCTCTGGGTTATGAGCCTGTCCCTCCAGCACGTTCTGTTGATTGTGGTAATGAGGTTGAGGTCTCTGGAGTGTGTGATGTGGAGGGATTGGGATTTCTTTAGATGTAGCATTTCTAAGAGAGCTGGGTCAGACTTGGCATTGTAAGTCAAGCAGAGATCGTCTCTAAGTAGACAATATGAGACAGAAAATAGTTGGAGTTTTTTGAGTCTGTCCATATAGGACAAGTGTTTAAGGCCTAGGATTCTCTTTGTGAGGTACTTTTGTGGCCTCACCAGTTGTTGCAGGTGTCTAGTGAGCTACATGCCAAATGGGGCATTGTACTCAATGATTGGCCTAATGAGGGAAGAGTAGAGGGAGACAATGACGTCTTTCTTCTTGGATGCAAAACCCTTAGTAATGAGATGTGTCACATAGAAGGACTTTCTGACCACAGTGGCAATGTGGTGGTCAAAAGAGAGGTTGCTGTCAACCTGTGTTCCCAGTTCTTTTACAACACCTTCTGTGTTCATTGGACTACCATCAATGTGGTAATTCATGGGAGCTGGGTTTTTCCCAAAGGGGATGATGACACATTTTTGGCATTGAGCTTAAAGCCATGGTTCTGACATCAGTCGTTGGTCTCAATGAGGCCTTTCTGTAGGATGTCAACATCACTTGGGAAGTTAATGATGGCACCCAACTTGCAATTGTCTGTGAACTTTGTCAGCCAGAGTCCTTTCATATTGGCCTGGACTTCTGAGAAGCAGATACCAAACAGGAGAGGACCCAAGACTGAGCCCTGTGGGACTTCACTCATGACTGTTTGGCAGTTTGACTTGGAGTCAGCTACTTTCACAATGTGGGTTCTATCTGTGACCCACCTAGTGATATAGGGGTTGATGCCTAGCTTAGTGAGTTTGTCTATGATTCCTGAGTGGGGAATGGTATCAAAGGCCATAGCTTTGCATACCATACTTGTCAGGCTAATGGGACAATAGCTCCCAGGGTCTGTAGTAGCTCCTCCTTTGTGGAGAGGGATGACTATAGCAGTGCGCCATTCGATAGGGACAAAGCCTGAGGTGAGGCTGTAATTGAACAGGGCACACAGGTGAGGTGCCAGTTCACTCTTTAGTTCATGTAGAACACAGCACAAAGTGGTGCTGTATTAAACAAAAATATGTTAATACAATCAGGAAGGTTAATCGAAGAACACATGCATGGATACATGGACCTAAAAATTTGTGCAGGAGGCCCATGGTACTAAACAGCCCAAAGATGTACTTAATCCACCACTGGCCAGATGTATTTTCTGTGAATGTGGTTTCAATGCAGTTTTATTGATTGTGAGTTTCAAGTTCAGAGACATTTAGAGTTGCTCATGCTAAGTCTGTTTTCATTGTGAGATGGTGCTGCTTAACAAATGGCTATTAGTGTTTGTGCTATAAAATTTGAAATACAAATTTTAAGTTAAATCCGAATATCTATAATTGTATAAGTAAAGAAGAAAACAGTGTGCACACTGACAAGTTTGAACAGTGTTTTATGGTGCCTGGGGAGAGAGAGAGGCAAGTAATTCAGTGTGGGAGGGGGTTGATCCATTTCCCTGCCTAGGTCCACATTTGACCATGATCCAGCTCTGTAGGTGTGCATATATGAAGTGAGGCTATGGCCAACTACAGTTCTCTTCAGTAAGGTCTGGCAGTGTATTCATCAACATTACATAGTATCACATGTTGGATGGTGCTTCACTAAGGCAGCAGAACTGAATATAGGAGTTAAAAGAGAAATGAAATAAATGGTGGAGTTGTAGATACTGAAGCAAACAATTGCTGAATACTTTGGATATATCATGATTGGGAAATGACCCTTACTCTGCCTGACCATGTGTCATAAAATGTTATTTTTACTTAGTAAGGATCATATCCATTGTAAATGTTTACAGCTAGTAATTAAACATTCTGAACCTCTTATTTAGCTTCTTTAGAATATTGTGCAGTGTACTACAATATATGGTAACCTTGCTAATGGATCCGTTGTTATAGCCTTTGAACAGTGGAAGATTTTTTTCTTGAAGCCTTTCATCCTTCTAATTTCCAGTGTTAGTAATGAAAATCAGTAAAGAGACTGAAATCTGAATTTAAGCACAATCTGTCTGTCTAGCAATTTCCTGTAGCTTCAGTGCAATACAGTTATACAGAGTTTTTTAGAAATGTAAAATATGATTTGTACTAAAAACGTATGCTTTATGTAAAAAAAAATATATATATGTAATAACAAACTGATAATCTGCAAATTTATTACATGCGTAATGTCAGCATTTTTGTTTTACTTCTGTCTGCCCAGATCTGAGTCTAGTGTCACACTTCATCCATTGTCAGTCAAAAGCTTATTTTTCTTCCATCTCTAACTGTAGGATCTTGACTAATGGCTTCTATACATATATCCAGCTGGGTCCCTCATTCATCCTACAGAATGAGTGCCAAACCCATTTATTCCTGAGGCAGAGCATAAGCCTTCTTGACTATTTGGTCCTTGAGTTGAACACTAGACTAATCAAACCATCCCATCAGAAGCATGACTTTTTTGTTACAATGTGTGCCAGTCTTCCAGCTGGTTGGACATCCTCAACTTCCATCTTTCAACACCTTGCAAGCTCTACCACTACTGCCTCAAAGGAGGTGCATGTCTGCTAGCTATGCTCTCACCTCTTCATTAAATGATAAAAGACTGTGCAGCATTGGTTCACAAGGTTCATACAATAGGTGTTACATCCACACTTCCTTAGGTGTTACACCCACACTTCCCTAGGTGCTGATAGTACAGCAAGCCAAACTGTTTTCCTCCATCCAGGATAGGCAAACTGGCATTAGCAACTTATTCCCATCCTCTGCCACCCAATCCATCTAATGCCTTGTTGCAAATCAAAATACAGGTCACCTGGATTGTATTCAGGCCTTTATTCTACTATATTATTTTATGGGCAATCAGTGATTTATTGTTCTTGTCAGAAAAACATACTTTTTTTGACCTCAGCATGCATTACTTCTTCTGTGTCAGTGGCAGATTATTTATACCTGACAGGCCAACACTTGACCATTACTTGCTAACTGTTAAAAAAAGACCATTACTTGCTAACTGTTAAAAAAAATGACCATTACTAGAATTTACATCTTTTGATGGCTCTTTGAGGAAGGCTGCTAGTGAGGGATTAATGCTGGATTGCCCTTTCCAGAAATAAGGGTGTAACATATCAACTCCTCTCCCTGAAAAGACTGTCTAGAAGTGTAGCTGCTGTTCTATGGCATCCAGAGAATTTGAGACAACTAATGAGAGCACAGCAGTTCAATTCCTGGAGCAAATACATGACTAAAGCTATGAACTATTAAAAAGCTGTTTCATGTACTCTAGTAGGAAATAAATCATCTAGTAAGATGCACACGCATAATGGTCTTGTGGACATGGATTTAAAATATACTAAAAATGAACCGTTCAATGAGTATCTTAAGGATAGACTTTTTAATTTTTAGTTAATTTTTATCAGCTTTATGAGCCATTCAGTTAGATAATAACGATTAGAAAAAAGACTAAAGCTCCACTAAAAAAGTTCCCTTGTTAATTTAGTATAAATCATTGCTGCAATTAGTTTTAAAGCAGTATATATGAAGGAACTGGTCATCTGCTATGAGTTTGTGTGAATTTCATTTAGGAAGCATTACAGCAGATGCAATCTATGCATTTTTAGTTCTTAAATCAAGAACAGAGGCTTTTATTGTATTCCCAAAATACATATAAATAACATTATTCAACTCTGTGCTCTATAGTATCAGCTAAGGGTTCCAAGTTAGAACCCATTTCTATGTTCACTGATGCAGTTTTGAAGGCAGTGCTAACACAAGAACCATCCTACATCATTATTCTATTTCATTGAACAATAACATTGTTATTAATTAATTAGCTTGATATTCTGCTGTAGGTGGAAGTTATGCCATTGTACACTGTCATTTTACTTAACATAGGCATAGAATAGATTTTTTGAAAGCTAGGAGAGTATTACCAGAGTCTATATCATGTCAATGAAAGTACATATGCTTGAATGACGTGATATTGAACCGGGAAGTTCGAAATGCAAGAAGTTCAAACACACAGAACAGCAATTTTTTCCACAGGGAAAACAATCTCTGTTCTGGTACAAAAATAAGAAAAACACGTACACTGCAAACTTTTACTAATGTGGGGGGCTTCGCCCCGCCCACACCCCCAATGTGGGGGGCACCCCCGTACTTAAATATGCCAACTCTGAGATCGCACCACAGTGGAGGAAATAGCATAGCCACAGAAACGGCCCATCATTTTTTTTTCCCCTGCGAAAAAAATCGGTGTCCTGCGGCTTCGCTATTTTCACATTTCGAACTTCCCGGTTCGACGTTACAGCGTTCGGACACCTGTGCATTCAAACTCCTGATATAGATCTGTATTAACATTATATTATAAAGGAAATATAATTTATATTGATCATATAGATCAAGTGCTGATGAAGAATGCATTTCTGTTTAGGTGCAATCATTACTAACAGGTGAGATGATAGATTATGTTTTATGTTTTGCATTACTGCACTCAGCTATGCTAAACACATATGAGATACTGTGAAAAGATTTTTTTTTTTTTAAAGAGTGATATTTTCAAACATGTTTCTTTCTTTATTTTTTTTTTATTAACGTCATGTAGTAGCATAGTGGATAGTGCTGTCACCTCACAGCAAGAGGTTGTCTGTTTTGATCCCTGGTGGGTGTGCTTTCTGTGCAGAGTCTGCATGTCCTTCCTGTGTTCATGCTAGTTTTCTTCAGAAGCTCTGGTTTTCTCCCACATTCTAGATACATGTGGTAAGTGAATTAGACACTCTAAATTGGTCTACAGGTGTTAAATGTGTGAGTGTTATACAGAAGAACAACCGTGGCAGGGCTGGCCTCCCTGATGGTGTGTAAACATTGGCTTTAAATGAGGGTCACTGTTGAAGTGACACCCAAACCCCATGTGTATACATGGGAAAAAAAGGAATGTAGATGTGGATATTTATGGCAAGGTCTGGAAATGAAAGATAACTTAGCAATTTCACCAAATATATATAATATGTAAATAAAAAAGCAACATTTACTGAATTTAGTACTTAGTTCTGAAATGGTGTGGTAGAAAAAAGTTAGAAGTAGTTGAAGGTAAGGCCCCTAAGTAATAGAGAGATCAGTAGTTGGGGATAGTGCAAGGACATAACCAATGAATTTTGAAGTATTTCTTGAGTTTGTTTTTTAATTGAGTTAGTGAGGGTTCTAGAGTCAAGTCAGCTGGGAGTCTGTTCCATGTTTTTCCAAAAGAGTTGGCAAACAGATAGTCTCCAGCTGAGTAGTTGGATTTGTATGTTTGAACTGGGAGTGTAGTAGATGATTACAGTGTCCGGGTGCTGGTGTAGGGGCTGATAATATTTTTTAGTGCAGGTGTATTTTATGGTTGGTAAAGGACTTTATGTGCCACTATTAGCTGGTTGAACTGCAGTAGGCTAGGCAGTTCAAGCCATCCTAGGCAATTTAGGTTGTGACAGTGGTGTATCCGGTATGCTGTGCCAGTAGCAAATCTGGCAATGTGGTTATAGTAGGATGATAGTTTATTAAGATCTGTTTTGTTTAAGTTGGAGAATAGAGGTGAAGGGTAGAGAAGAGTTGATAGTAGATGGGAACGGGCAATTGCAGTTCTAACAAATGGGGTAAGGAAAGGTTTAATTCTCTAAAGAGGGACAAGTTTTTTATTAATGGTTTTGATAGTATGATTGATATGTGCATCAAACTTCAGGTTGTTATCAACTATAACACCCAGTAGTTTAGTTTGGGGTTCTGTGGAGATGGTAGTGTCATTGTTAGTGGTTATGTTGAAGGATGGTGGGAGGGGGGGTCCTGCCTGTGGGGGAGAAGAGGAGCAGCTTAGTTTTGTTGGGGTTTAGGATTAGATGTTGATTGGAGAGCCATTTTTCCACTGTATTGAAGGTATTTTGGGTTAATGTGAATTAAGTGGCTGGTGAGGTGTCAGAACAAATCAAGGTGGAGTCATCGGCATATTGAATGCAGGTAGCATCTGGGATGACTGAATGAAGGTCGTTGATAAAGATGGAGAAAAGAAGGGGTCCTAGTATCGAGCCCTGGGGGACTCCTAATGTGATGGGTAGGCGAGATGATAGCTTGTTCTGCTATAGGACTGCCTGTTGCCTGCCCTGCAGGTAGGATTGAAAATATTGGAGTGCATGGTTGTTTAAGGAGAAGGCCTTCAAGGTATTTATAAGCATTTTGTGGTCAACCATGTCAAAAAGCCTTGGATAGATCTGAAAAGAGTGCTGAGGATAATTTGTTATTATTGTGGTTGTGGTTAATGGCTCACAGGTGACAGGCAAGGAAACAAATTTCTATATTATACTGTAAACTGCCCACTAAACTATTAATGATGACCATATATAGATGGTCCATGTAATGTTGCAGTCCTACTACTAAGATAAAAAAATATACATACAATACTATGGCAGGGTGAATTGAACAGGCATCTCCAAAATGAGGGAACAGAGCCATAACATTATGAGCTAATAATTAACCTGTACAGTAGGAGGTAGACACAAATATACTTCTACCATTGCACAGTCAGCTATGCTACATCTCACAGCAGTGGCACTGCTGCACAAAAAGTATAGATTTTATGAAAACTACTAATGTTAATATTAAAAGTCAGAAAAGGTGAAGCATGTATACCCACCCCAGCACACTCTTAGTTGTTTGACCTGCATCTGTACAGTCACTTATTCCTTTAGATCTGTTCAAGTGCTACAGATATAAAATGAGCATAATATAATATTTGTGAATAGCATTCAGTGGCAAATTATTTTTACAGCTAAAATACATTATACTTACAGTACAGTTGAGGAGACTGTTGTTTATCTTCATTATGCCCTTGGCATAGGAGGTCAGGATTATGGAGACTTATATCACTGTTAATAGTAATGGCACTGTTGAGTGGGATGCCAGTGGCACAGGTGACAGTCTTGGCCAAACTATTCCAGTCTTCAGCCTTAATGCTGAGTGCTTTTAGAAACCCTCTTACAGGAGCCACCAGCTGAACTCCTTTTGGAGGTTGTCCATAGAAATTTTGAATTCCTCCTCATACTACATCTGTGGTTTAAAAGGGGCTGTATGGGGGTGGTAGACAATTGGAACCCAAAACAGTTTTTGCATATTCCATCTCCGGTGCAGGCACGTCAACAGCATGGTGGATGGTACACTCAGAAAATCTAGGTTTTGTATTATTATGATTTGCAGTGGCACTTGAAGATATGAAACATGGCATTCCTCCATCCTTGTGTACAGTGTTGAGAAGACATGCTCTACAGTGACCCCAAGTTCAGGTGGTTAAATATGGTATGATAATTTGCTTATCTTTAAAAGCATTGGCTGACCATTCATGTGTAGAGCTGCCCTCAAGGGCTTAGGCATCTGCATAGGATTGAGTACATGCCTGTGTGATGTTAGCCAGGTGTGCTCATCACTCAAATTAAGTGATTCAGAAACAATAATGGAAAAATATATCAATATAGTATTCAGGAAGATTATCCCCGGGATTCATGAAGCTAGCACCAGGTGCAGGTGTAGCGTCACGAACTAACACCAAATATGGCCGCCGAGCGATTCAGGTACGAGCTGTTTCCACGTGCACTACCAGCATACGCCAGAGTTGCACAGCTCCCAGCATATGTATGTTAAATACCTCATGCACAGCAGTGTAGCATACAAATGAAGGTATATAGTGATTCATGAAGTGGTGCAGGCGTATCGTAAGCATGCAGAAAGTTAAACCAAAATTAATGGTTTACATTTTACAAACATAAAATCGGAGCCATGAAAACGGATGAAACATACGTATTATAATTTTAATAAATGCCAATGGCTAAATATATAGCTAATGGCATAAAAACACATGCACAACACATAAAAAATAACATTTAATGTCATGGTCACAGTAACGCAAAGTAAAGTCGCGGTACATTGGTGCACAAACGGGATCATAATGAAAACATAATTAAATGTCATAAAACTGCAATGTAACACATTTCATGAATTCACCATAATAGTCAATGGCACTCATGCTACACCACAACCATGGCACAAGGGTTGCTAAGGGTCTGTGACAGCGTTTGGCATGGTAACTAGGAATTAGTAGTCAATGCCATGCAAATTTGTCAAGTCATACTGAATCGCAAAGTCCCTGCCGGCATAATGATGTACCACACAGCATAGCGGTACAACACCGAGGTGTGGCCTGGAGATAAACATGACATCAAGAGAGGGGTGTGCCAACTTAGCTGTAAGCACATTGGAGCATTGCTAATTCGGTTGCCTGTTGCTAAGCAAAGCCTCAGGATAGGTCTGTGGAAGGACCCATAGCAATGCTTAGCTGAGAGCACACAAGGTGACTGAACGTGCATGTGAACATGGATGAAAACGCGGTTGAAAACCAGTAAACGGCTGCGCACAGCGCACACCACAGCTGAAACAGGAAGGATATGGGAAGACAATAAGGAAATTCTGCAGCATGGTAATTGGAGTACAAATGAGTAATTAACACCTAGGAACCCACAGTAGGCCATTGACAACAGCTAACAAGGCTGCTAGTAGCTACCTGCAGAACAGGAAAGGAGAGGTGCCGTACTGCAAAGAAAACAGAACTGTCACAGCAGAACAAAGCAAAATTGCAGTAGGTCAGCTACAAAACACATTTCGCAACACATTCCTGGGTAGGGAAAGTACAAAACAAGAAATCTGGCAGCTGGATGCATGCCTGTCAATGGGAGGGGATTCATGTTGAAAAGTGAAATAAGGGCAGCAGACAAATCACGGCAGGCAATATAATTTAACACCAAAGGCCCCACAATAGCAGTACTCACTGTAAAACCCATAATTAAGATATCCTGCAGCTGGAATTGCACATACACACCCAATGACATCAGCAGCTTCCAAAGCACAATTGTATAAAGTGTGAAAGCACCCCACACACACTTGTGTATTCCAAAACACTCTGCACCATTGGTGTAAACAGATGGGGAACTTTTAAAATGTACATGTTAGGGGCTGCCATAGCTTTGATTATCAGCATGTGTTGGAAACTGAAGGTGGTGTGGAGGATAATGCTGACAACCACCTCAGGCACCGGAGGAGGAGAAGAGTGTTCAGACCAAGGGTAACCTACCAGGGGCTAAATGACCTGGAGATAGTAGAGCATTACAGGGTGGACAGTGACACCATAAAGCAAATTGTTGAGCTGTGCCGGCCATGCCTCAGAGTGAGAAATAACAGAGGGGAACCCATCCCAGTGGACACAAAGGTATGTGTATGCTTGAGAATACTAGCCACAGGTACCTTCCAAAGGCCAACTGGGGATATCCTGGGGGTCTCACAGGTATCAGCATCCAGGGTACTCCATCAGTTCCTGGATGCCATGACAATGAGTACATATACTTCTCCCGAATGCAGGAGGAGTTGGCCAGCAATATGCGTCTCTTCCACCATGTGGCAGAATACCCAGAGGTACTGGGTGCAATAGACTGCACGCATGTACACATCAAGTCACCACCCGGTGAGCAGGGTAGGCACTACATAAACCACAAGGGATACCCCTCCATCAACTGCCAGGTCATGTGCAATGCCCAGGGCATTATCATGGATGTGTGTGCTGGCAGCCCTGGAAGCTACCATGACTCCCACATTTGGCATGCCTCACAGCTGTATCAGGTATTTGCCAGGGGGGACATCCCATATGGCCACCTGGTGGGGGATACTGGCTATGCACTGGAACCATGGATGATGACTCCCATCGGAAATGCACACACACCCATGCAAGAACGCCATAATGAGGCACACGTGCAAACCAGAATCATCATAGACCTTGTGTTTGGGATGCTGAAATCACGGTTTCATTGCTTGGACATATCTGGTGGAGCCTTGCAGTACTCTCCAGGGACATGTGCCCACATCTTCATAGTATGTGCCATGCTACACACTATGATCCTGCAGAAACAGCTGCAGCAGGGACAGAATGGTGAAGGCCCTCACAGACCACCACCATTGTCAAGGCCCCCACAGACACAAAGGTACTCAGACCATGAACACCCTGAGCCAGCCCCAGTAGGCAGACAGAGGCGCGCCCAGTATGCCCATGCCTTGGCAAAGAGGGAACATATAGCACACACACTGACAGTGTAGGCACCTATGGACTGACACCCTTCTCCACCTGCACACACAGTAAACATGGATGGCACACACACAAGACCACCTGTAAATTGTCATGTATAGGTGGCTACTGTGTGCATCCTACAGAGGCAGCCCTCAACTATTGCACACACAACTGCTATTGGCACAAGGTAAGTCAACACCTGAACAGTAAATTAAGCTATCAGCATGTGCTGACACTGTATGTATAGGTTAATAGGTACATAGGTAGGTATTTGGCTAACTCCCCGAGGCCAGTCATACGCCTAGCCAAAATGTGTCAGCTGTCACCATCCCATTGATTAACTAACTGTCTCTCTGTGGAGCAGAGCCAATTGTGGGATTCCTGGGGTGTACCCACTGTTCCCCATCCAGTCTGCAAGGTGTCCCTGGAGTGTTAGTGAGGGGCTCCATATAATGTAATCAGAGATGTAGTTCCAAAGCATGGGGAGTACCTGTAACAGGAATCTGTCACTCCAGCATCTTCCAGTTATGGCTGTAGCAAGGTTTAGCTCATTACAGTGTGTGGCTCACTGTGACATGGATTCCCATAGGTGGAGCATATCCATTAAGCCTGACTTGGACATGACTTTGTTGGGCAGCAAATATCATCTCTGAGTAAATGAGATGCCACTGAGTAATGCAAGAGTTCATGCAGTCTGGCAGCATAGGTCACATGTCTGATGCCAGTAATGCTCTTGGTGAGGTATGTTCGGGGACCCTCCAGCTGTTGGATGTGTCTTCTGAGGTACATCCCAAATCGGTTATCATACTCGATGATGGGATTGATGAGTGATGAGTAAAGGGGCACAATAACCTCAGTATGTCTAGATGCAGACCCTTAAGTAATCAGATGGCCTACATAGACGGATGGCCTAATTACTGTGGAGATATGATTGTCAAAAGAGAGTCCACTATCTAATGTAGTCCCCACATACCCATTACCTTGTTTGTATTAAAGTGGCTGCCACTTATGTGTTACTATGTGGGTTTTGAGTTTTCCCAACATGGAATGACCATGCAGTTTGTGGTCTTCAGCTGGAGGCCATGACCATGACAACCTGTGCTGGTCTATGTGAGGCCCCTTGAAGGATGTCTGTGACAGCTGGACTGTCAATTATGGCCCCCATTTTGCAGTAATAACCAAACATGGTCTGCTGTAGTCCACCTGTGTTTGCCTGTACCTCTGAGAAGTATATGGCAAACAGTAGGGGTACCAGGACTGAATCTTGTGGGACACCAGTTGTGACTAGTTAAGAGTTGGACCTGGCGGCTGCTAGGCTTACCATGTGGGTTCTGTATGTAAGCCTGTTGGCAACCCACCCTGTGATGTATGGGTGTATGTACTGGCTGGTGAGTTTATAAACACTACCTGAGTGGGGAATGGTGTCATAATCCTTAGCGAGGTCTATGTAGTATGTGTGAACTACCACACCCCACACCTAAAGTCTAGGTGACTGTAAGACATCAAACAGGTTCAGTAGGCATGATCTGCACTCATCAAGCAGACCTGGGTTGGGTAGGGTTGCCACCTTTTCAAATGGCCAAAGTGGGACTTTTTGGTACAAACATCAGATTTTATAGGCCGACACATACCCACGGTCAGTACAAAGGATAGAACTTACCTTTTTTGCCTAAATAAAAGCTTATTCTTGTAGCATTTCATAGTTTCATAGTTTCATAGTTTAGTACTAGCTATCTGCCCTGGGGCATTTGCAAGCCTAGCCCTAGAGATGTGGCTTTCGCCACCCCGTGTAGTGGTAGTAAGGTGTATAGAATAAATTTAGAATACTGTGCCTTTGTCTAGTAGTGACACATTGAAGACCCCCTTACTTATTAAAATTAGTTTACTGTGCCTCTGTCAAGTAACAACACAGGGGTGACCCCCTGGGTAAACCTACGATCTCCCATCCACTTGTCAAGATTTCTCTTGAAGAGAGTCAGTGAGGGGCTCTGCCTAACATGGACTGGGATTTTGTTCCAGAGTATGGGAAGCCTCTGAGTTATGAATCTGTCCCTCCAGCATGTTCTGTTCATGTTTGTACTGAGGTTTAAATCTTTGGCTCTCGTGGTTCTTATAGATTTAGATTTTTTGAGGTGGAGCACGTCCATCAATTCCTGGTTGGACATGGCCTTGTACGTCAGGCACAGATCACCTCTGAGCAGGCGGTATACTACTGAATAGAGCTGGAGTTTCTTTAGCCTGGCAGCATATGACATATGTTGGAGACCCTTGATCCTCTTGGTGAGGTACTTCTGGGGACTCTCCAGCTGTTGTAATTGCCGGGTGAGGTACATACCAAATGGGGCATTGTACTCAATCATGGGCCTGATAAGGAAGGAGTACAGGGGCACGATGACCTCCTTTGATCTGGATGTGAACCCCTTCATGATAAGGTGGGCAAGGTAGAAAGTCTTTCTAACCACTTTGGCAACATGGGTGTCAAATGAGAGGTCACTATCAACTTGGGTCCCCAGGTCTCTGATTACTTTTTCGGTACTCAGTGGGTTACTGTCTATGTGATAATTTGTGGGTACTTTGTTTTTCCCAAAGGGGATGACTATACATTTCTTGGCATTCAGTTTAAGGCCATGATTCCGGCACCAGTTGTCTGTTTCGGTGAGGCCTTTCTGTAGGATGTATGTGTCAGCTGGTGTATCGACTATGGCGCCTAGTTTGCAGTCATCTGTGAACTTTGTCAGCCACAACCATCCCATGTTTGCTTTCACATCTGAGAAGTAAATGCCGAACAAGAGGGGTCCCAGGACAGAGCCCTGTGGGACACCACTTGTGACTGGCTTTGAGTCTGACATGGCTCCCACAATCTTGACTTTATGGGTTCTGTTTTTTAGCCAGTTTGCAACCCATCTTGTGACATATGGATTTACATTTAAGCTGTTTAGCTCATCTATGATCCCCGAGTGGAGTATTGTGTCGAAGGCTTTAGCCAAGTCCAGGTAGGCTGTATGGACTGCCTTGCTCTCATCAATGGCTCTAGTGACTGTTTTGAAAAAGTCAACTAGGTTCAAAAGGCAGGATCTGCCCTTTACAAAGCCGAACTGGGTGGGATCAAGTGTCTGTAGGTCCCCAATGTCGTTGTTTATGAGTTCCATAATAATTCTTTCCATAGCTTTGCAAACCAGGCTGGTCAAGCTTATTTTAGTTGCTTATTCTGTTTCTTATAACATTTAGGTAGTTTAGTTACAGATTAACTGTTTTATGCAACTATTACATAAAATATAGGAAATAATTTTGTCCTAAAATCTCAGGACATTTGCCATTTATGCAATTTTTTGTCAGGACACAACTGCCCAAAGAGGGACTGTCCCTCGCAAAGTGGGACAGGTGGTAACCCTAGGATTGGGTCGAGTGTCTAGAGGTTCCCAATGTCTCTGTTAATGAGTTCCATGATGACGTGCTCCATAGTCTTGCAGACCAGGCTAGTCAGGCTTATAGGGCAAAGGTTCTCAGGGTCCGTTGTGTTGCCACCTTTGTGGAGTGGGATCACTGTTGCTGTGCGCCACTCTGTGGGTATGTAGCCTGTAAAGAGTCTGCATTTGAACAGTGTGTTTAGATGAGCAGTTAGTTCATTTGGAGCTCATGTAAGACACAGCCTGGGACACTGTCCGGTCCCATTGAGGCTGTATTTTTGGCTTTGGATAGGACTGTTTTATCCTGTGTGTTGGTGGTTGCTGGGGCCATACATTCTTCTGGTATGGTTAAGGGCTGTACAGGGGTTGAGAGGGGTGTGAGGTTTGCACTGAACATGTCTGCCAAAATGCTGGCAATATCAGTTGGTTCAGTGTATTTTGTGCCAGTCTGCAGCAACTCTGAGCAGATCTGAGAATTCCCACTTAGGTTCTTGACATAGCTAAAGAACACTTTGCGGTTGTCTGTAGGGTCCTTGGGGAATTGTCTTTTGAAGCTAGCCCTGGATGATTTCATGAGGGATCATAGTTTCTTGCTGATACTGATTAGGGATGTCTGTCCTTATAGGGATTTCAATCTTATTTGTACTTGTTACCTCCTACTATTGTAGAGCCAGTGTATGGCAGGGGTCCACCAGACCGGTTCCCTGTTCTTGGAGGAGTGAGTCTAGGTTAGACTTGGGATAGCACGATCCATGCATTCCTGCAGATGATCATAGAGTGCCTTTGTATAGGTTTCAGCATCTTGGACAACATTGTCCATTGGCGTGGGGGCTGTGAACTGTTCCACCTCGAGCATAAGCAACATGAAGTCTGCTTTGGAAAAGATCTCCATAGTGGTTTCCTTGTTTGGGGTTGAGGGTGGAATGTGAATATCCAGAGTGATTAGTCTATGATCTGATCTAACCAGCGAGGGGTTGACGTCGGGTGTGGAACACTGGTTGCCCATGTTGGTGATGACCAGGTCCAATGTGTTGTTCCCTCTGGTGGGGGTGTAGATCAGTTGTTCGGGGCATTTGAGTCGAGAAATCCTAGGAAGCGCTGGGCCAAGGGAGTTAGTACCCGAGTAGTTCTCCCAGTTTATGTTTGGGTAGTCGACATCACCCAGTATTAGGGTGTTTGGTAGGACCCGCATATTTCTCAGTGTCACCGAAAATGCAGAATGTGGGTCCTGGGCATGGTGGGTGATCTGTAGCAAGCTATGATTCAGATTGCAGTGTTGCCCATTGTCAGTTGTACTTGGATGATCTCCGATGCATCATGCTGCGCCACTCATCTGGAGGTGTGAGTATCCTTGATGAATATGGATACACCCCCGCCTTTTGTGTTCCGGTCCGGGATCTGTGGACGAAAGGTGTGGTATGAGTTATAGCCTGGTGGTGCTGTGGTGTTCTCTGAAGCCTTAAACCGGGTGTCTGTTACTGCACAGATATTGATGTTCTCCATACTGAGGAGTGCCTCGAGTGTGTGCAATGTGATGTTTAGACATCCGGCATTGAATAGAAATACCCTCAGTCTCTGGTTACATGTGCTATGTACGGTGGTGGGTTTGTCTTATGAGCCTTGCCTAAAGGTCCACCTTGCCTAATATCCACCTCTCTACTATTGTTTGCAATCAATAACTGCTGTCCATGTGTACATGTTCTGCAAATGTGTACTGACCCTTGTTACAGGGCTGTGCTAAATGGCTATGTGCACACCTACATAAAGTGGATATTGACAGTAGAGCTACACTGGTTGAATGTGTAGATTTATGTAGCCCAACCTCTCATAGCCAGACTAACAGCTGCTTGGAAATATGTTGACAGTACTGATAAAGAAACAGGGTGCATATAATCTTTAACTCCAGTGTGACATCTGCAGTAGCCATGCAAGATGTAGGAAACTGCTGCCCATGTGTAATAGCAGCTTCATAGGTGATGGCGTACATTATCTGATTATATCCTGATCATGTCGATAGTGGCAGCAGAGTCTATTGATATTTGACTCTGTGTGGGGAGTGGGTGTCTGTGCCTAACAGAGCTCATGGTTCTGCTGGGTATGTGTGTTTATACCCAGACAAGGATACAGCCCTGTTCACACTTGCATCATCTGTAATCAACTATCAGGATGTGATGTGGCCCTCAGAAGGGGATTGCTACTAAATGTAGCTACCATGTTCCTGTAATAGCTAGTGTTGCCATGTCCATAACTCAAATATTTACATGTGAGCATCACTGTCTAAAACATCTTCATAAGCAGTAAGTATACTAAATACAGTACATGTTCACTACTCAGCTACTGGTGTTTACTAATGTCAGCTTTGTGTATGTGGCCATCCTAGGGTAATGCATTCCCAATGCCATTTACACTGCCAAATCCACCTAACACCACACCCCTCACATTGTCTGGGATGCAGCTACAGGGGTGATCCTGGAGGCAGTCCATACTACACCCATGACTGGACTAGACAGTCAAGAGGTGTAGGTTAACACATGCATCTCATCACCACAACCAACACATACCCTTACCAGAACACAGTAAGGACACACACACATTCCACCAGATATCACACACAACCACAGAGGCCTCTAAGTATCTGGCCAAGCAAGAGGCCTCCCAAGTTGGAATAGACAGACAACAGAATACAAAGAATGTATGACATAGTTCGCATAATTGTGTCACACCTCAGAACACATGGCTGGAAACATGGCCGGCAGTACTCATTTGTGAACGCAAACCCTAGCACTATGTTACACTCCAAGCTATATGAGGGCAAACATACTGTCAACTGCCTGTCTGCCATGACTAGCCACATACCCATACACTCCGACCACCTTTAGAACTATACACATGTCTCTGGCATATGCTATGTTGTTGTACACGACCTGTGATGCAGTAGCCTGGACTGCATGGAAACACATGTAGGAACTGTCAGGTCATGTAGCCCATGCGGGTATGTCCCAAGGCCAGGGTAGCATTCTGCCAGTGGCCAGAATTATGCAGCAGTACAGGGACAAGGATTGTATTCCACAATCGTGACATTTACTGGTGTAATTCAAAGAGTATCCAGCATCTCTCTGCCTGGGATAACATCGTTGATAGACCATGATCCTTTGCCAGACAGGTTCTGCACCTGTCACCACTGAGAATCTGGACACTGGCAATGACCCTTGCACCCCCTATAGTGCCCTCATCATGACAGGTTCAAGTGAAAGTCCACTGGTGCAACAGGGACAGCCAAGAAATAAACTGTGGGTCTTGCTACTCAATGATACAAATCAGGTACTCAATATGGACTCATGTACGGCAATCTGAAACATGGGGAACATAATTGTGCAGTGATTGAGATATGATTCAATGTTTTGGAGAGCACCCCTGCATGACCATGTTATAACACATACCTCATCTCTTGGCCAACATCCTTTATTAGAACACATGGGCCACAGGTGTGTCCTACTTCCTGAGGGATATGTACACCCCCACGCAAGTTGCACTTGCACAACGTAAGATACATTATGCTGAGCAACTACCTTTGTGCCAAAGTGTAATCCAAATTGCACCTTGTGATGGATTATCCACCATGCCTCAGAAATCACAACTGTCATTGTGCTGTAATGGGGAATACCGGTTGTGAGACAGGTCACCATAATCATGGCCACTCAGCTATCCCATTATGAACCAGGAAGACTCATCATGTACCAACACATGTGCTCAATGCATATTGGAAGTCATCAACACCAATGACCTGGATCACCATAGTCACACCAACAGAGTTAACAGTATGCCACATATGGTCAGTCTTCAAAGCCAATGTTATGCTCCTTAAGAGCGAAGTGGTGACTGTCATGGCACCCATACAGATGTACAATGCATGTGCAAATGCTGGGTCCTACACAAATGCACTTTAGGCACTCACATATGTGCAGTGATCGTGCCATTGAAACAGAAACACGATTCAAACAAACACAGCCATGAAGGTAAACCAGTGGTACCCTGCCTTAAACTGCACCACAGAAGGTAGTAACTGTTGCAAGGGTCAACACACATGAGTGGAAGTTGATCCATGGTCAGCCTGAGTAAGATGCAGATACACCTTATAATTCCATGCAACGCTACTGTGAAACTTCTCATCCACATATTATGAGGCCAAACACAGAGAATTCTATATCTGTGTCATGAAACATAATGGCAACAACAATACCTGCTGCGCTTCACAGCACTATGGCGTGAGAGGTACTGCACCTACAGAAATTGCACCTGTTCAGCCAGATAGGGTCTTGGATAACATAAACACACTGTCTCCCCCCCAACAGGTACACATTCATATATCCATGTACACTACAGACCCCCTGTAATAACAACTATGCAGGTACAAGCTGCACTCTTTAATGCCATACATACAAGCTGCATGGGACCTGTCCACATTCCAGTTTATATCCTACACAAATGTCAAAACCATCTGCTCCCCAAATAAACATCTTGTACAATCGTAGCTGCATCTCAGGCTGTGTACACACTCAATGGTGCATAGCAACAGTCATCTGTTAATGCTGTCAATATCCGAGTGACCCTGGTATGTTTACAGCTGACCTGGTTACAAACAGTGGTATCATTGCATTGCATAACACATAATGTAACTGTGTCAGTACATGGGTACTCTGCACAGTTGTTGTAGTTCTAGGTATAGTCCGCCATCCAAAGGTTACTTGGTGTTGTTCCATTACATGTCATACCACATGTATGGATGTGTGTTGGTGATCCGAGGACATGGTGGTGTCTAAGCATTACATCCTAGAATGCAGCTTTTGACACTGTGACCTGCACCTGGCTCATCTGTGATGATATATGTTGCAGTACTGGTCTGCACATGTGAGTAGCTGTTATGAATGTGGGGACACCACCACCTGGAGTGGTCCATACCATTGTTATGGCCCACATGTCTGGTTCTGAGTTATATGGTGGTAGTTCTATTGTGCACAACAGAGCCATCAGCCAGGTGTTCCTCACTGCAAAGATGTCAATATTTCCCATTGTAGGTTCAACAGTGAGCAGCTGTGATTATGACAGCAACACATCTAGCACTGGTTAGCATAAGCATACAATGCAATTGTCTCCTAGGTATCAGGGTGTTTTCCTGTGTTTAGGTAATTTGCCTTGGAATGGCACTATATGGGCAAATGCGAACGAGGTATTATCAACACTCCCTTGAATCATGGATGCATGTGATGTGTGACAAAGGCTTGCCTTCTGTCAGTCATGTCATCCCAGACTGACAGACACTGGACAACCTTGTAATTACAGCAGGACATTGGATCATTGTGTTGGTCAAGTAGTTGCCATTTCTAGCATGAAATCATGGTGAGTGGCAGTATTGTGCTTGTTATAGACTGATACATCTAAGGTGAGAGGACAACAGCAGGTGTTGTGTAGATGACCAGTGTCAGATACATGTAGTGCAGCACTCCTGCTAACAATGACAACTACTAACACTGGAGACCATTACAACATGTTCTGTATGTCTAACTGTATGAACATGGCCACTGTGGCCTTCCGTGTTTAGAATTAGAGTGCATCCTAAACAACCCTGTGCTACTAAGTATATGAGCATGCCCAGTATAACCCTGTGTATTTGAACTCATAGTGCATTCCAAACAGCCCTGTGCTACTAAGTGTGTGAGCATGCCCACTGACACCTTGTGTAAGTTATGTGCTACTATGTGTATGAGCATGGTGAGTGTAACCCTGTATAGTGATAGTAGTCGTCCATTCCACAGAAGGGCATACTTCTGTTCAGGATGGACTCCTACGCTAAAAGCACAGGTTCACAGCTATTTACAACATAACTGTCAGCATGGCTGTTGATATCCGCAATCCTAGAAAGTCATGATGACTGCCTTGGAATGTCTAATCTCTGTGGCGCAACTCGTAACTTCATAGTACTGTAATAGTGATCTGTAGGTAGGCAGGTGTTCTGATCCCATCACTGGTGTGTATGTGTGTGTCAGAATAATGCTTTTTAGAGTACTCACACTCTGTATGATTCCTATACTCAGCTGTGGCAAGGCTGATGATGTCACCCACCTAGGAATACTCCTCTGGGATCGCTATGATCCAATAATCTCGATAGCACATTCTGTAACTGCGTACTGCTATAGTGTGATAAAGTAGTTAGGTCGGTGTTCTAATCCCAGACATACCAACTGTGTGTTTGTGTGTGTGTATCCATCTGCTGGTGGACAGAACAATGCTTTTTAGAGTACTCACACTCTGTATGATTCCTATACTCAGCTTTGGCAAGGCTGATGATGTCACCCACCTAGGTATACTCCTCTGGGATTGTTGTGATCCAGTCATCTCAATAGCACATTCTGTAACTGCGTACTGCTATAGTGTGGTAAAGTAGTTAGGTCAGTGTTCTAATCCCAGACATGCCAACAGTATGTGTGCGTGTGTGTCCATCTGCCAGTGAACAAAACAATGCTTTTTAGAGTACTCACACTCCGTATGATTCCTATACTCAGCTTTGGCAAAGCTGATGATGTCACCCACCTAAGAATACTCCTCTGGGAGTGCTGTGATCCAGTAATCTCGATAGCGTGTTCTGTAACTGCGTAATGCTGTAGTGTGATAAAGGTGTCAGGTAGGTGCTCTATTCCAAGGCATAACAGGTGTGTGTGTTTGCCAGTCATATCCTATGTGTAGGTGGCTGTGAGTGGCTAGCCACTGGATGTGTTGAGGAGTGTGTTTTGTTGTTTCCCTATATAGTGCCCATAAATGTCACAATCAGCCAAGAGACTGGGTGGTTGGCAAGACATACCCATACATTTGGCAATAGACCTGGTGAGTAAACTCAGTAACCCTAATAATACCCTGAATACAGTCTGAACTCATGTGTCGCAGAGAAACACACTTGCCTTGGGATTAACACCAGTGCATAATACAGGAGTCACTAGTGGTTTCCTTTTCATTCTTGTCTAATGCTTTGGTATCACGAGGTTTGTTTTTGAAATATATATATTCTATATCTACGTATGTGTGTCTGTGTATATACATATATATATATATATATATATATATATATATATATATATATATATATGGACATTAACACACATGCATCGACGTGATGGAATATATGTCCTATACTGTTGAATGCCTGTGCTGGATGATATGTACGTGATAACCTCCAATGTATGTATATCTGCCATGGCTTAGTGGTAAAGCACATTATCTGTAGTGTGCAGGGTCCTGGTTTCTAGCCTTGCAGAGACCAGTTGTTTTGTTGCTGGGCAGAATAAAGGTCACTGAATACGGTGTGAGTAAGATGCTTTTAAGCAGTTGTGTCCGGGTCTATGCGACGGTAAGCAGTGGTTAGTTTTGGGGAGGCTCAGTATGGGTCATGTAACTATGCATTAGAAGGCAATACTATGCAAATAAGGTAAAGGATAGTGAATCCCGGTTATCCTAGGGTGTGAGGCAGGTCCCAAGAGTGTATGTGTATAGATAGCTGGGTGCAGAGCTTGGATATAGGTGACATCATGGGGGGTGTGTCAGGCATACTGTACGCGGATTGGAGCCCTGTGGCTTGGAATTGCTCCTAGCTTAGCACGGCTAAGCTAGGGGCATGTCTATACCTGCCTAGTGCAATTGGGAGGGACAACAGCAATAGGAGAGTAATCAAGGTGAACTAGCTGTGCTGACAGGTGATATCTATCAGAATCAGCTGATTACAGGGACAGCAAACCAGCCCAGCCCAGAACACTATTATAAACTAAGCAAACACCTTCCCCTCTGGTTTTTCCACACTCTACACCACCGGTGTATAGATGCGGGGAAATTTTAACAAACAAACCTACGAAATGAGAAGGGCTGCAACAGGCAACACAGACCAACATGTGCAAGAGGCTGAGGGTGGTGAAGATGTGAATGCTGCTGAACAACCCTCAGTGAGAAGAGAGAGAAAAGTGTACAGACCCAGGGTAAACTACCAGGTGCTACATGAGCTGGAGATAGTGGAGCACTATAGGGTGGACAGAGACCTCCTACAGCAGATTGTTGAGCTGTGCCAGCTGCACCTGACCCATCAAACAGGCCGAGGGGAACCAATTCCAGTGGATACCAAGGTATGTGTAGGCCTAGGTATACTAGCCACAGATACATCCCAAAGCACAACTGGGGATATCATGGGGATCTCACAGGAATCAGCATCCAGAGTATTCCACCAGTTCCTGGATGCCATGTCAGCACATGCCAGTGAGCACATACATTTCCTCAACACACATGAGGTGTTGACCAGCAATATGCGTCTCTTCCACCAAATGGCAGACTACTCTGGGGTAGTGGGTGCTATAGCCTGCACGCACGTATGCATCAAAGCACCACCCAGTGAGCAGGGTAGGGCCTACATCAACCACAGGAGCATCCCCTCCATCAACTGCTAGGTCATATGTGATGCACAAGGCATTATAATGAATGTGTGTGCTGGCTGCCCTGGAAGCTATAATGATTCAGACATATGGCATCTGACGCAGCTGTACCACAGCTTTGCCAATATGGACTTCCCCTACTGTCAGCTAGTGGGAGATGCTGGGTACGCACTGGAGCCGTGGCTGATGAGACTCATCAGAAATGCACACACACCTGAACAGCATCGCCATAATGAGGCACACGCACAGACAGACATATAATAGAACGTGTGTTTTTAATACTCAGGTCATGGTTCCAGTGTCTGGACACATCCGGTGGAGCCTTGCGGTATTTACCAGCTACATGCACCCAAATTGTTATGGTATGTGCTATGCTACACAATATGATCTTGCAGAAACAGCTGCAGCAGGAACAGCATGGAGCCGGGCCACACAGCCCCCCACCAAAGACAAGGCCTGTACAGGCACAGAGTGTCTCGGAGGAGGAACAACTTGAGCCTGACCCAGTAGGCGGAAGGAGGCGTGCCCAGTATGACCTGGCCTTGGCAAAGAGGCAACACATAGCATATGCACTGACACAGTAGGGACCCAGGGAATGTCATCCTCTCTGACTTGCACAGACAGTAAAAGGGATGCCAAACATGACACTACCTGTGCTCAGCCATGTATAGGGAGTGTACTATGTGCATCCGACATAGGCAGCCCTCCAGCACAATCCTCAAGTCTGGCACACCCTCAAGGTAAGTCAATCAACCTACCAATTGCCAAATGTAGTAGAATGTGTTGGTACCTGTAGCTATGGTATGGATGTAAGCATGCAAGGGAATTGGGTGGCCGGATGTTAAGGCAGCAGACAGTAGAAACCCATAGTGGCACCATGATATCTGTAACACATACTGGAGTCATCATAGTAGCCAGTACTACACATGGTGACAAAACCCATTGCGGGTAATGGGCTGAGCATCATGTGTGTCCATACAGCCCACACAAGTCTCAACCAGCTGGACAGGTGTAGACCAACACAAACAAATGCTGTACTATGGCTTCTGAATGTGCCCTATGGGTAACCCCTCCCACAGACCCACACAGACAGACTACAGCAGGCCAGGCAGCTGGATGTAGGTTGTGAAGGTTAGGAAGTCAGAAACTAATATGTTGGTAATTAAAGCTAAGATCTGTAGTACACTGGTATGCCTCTAGCCAGCACAGAAGGTATTTCTACACACTGAAATGGAGTGCCTGACATACCAGTACAGTACTAGCAAATGTGTACAAGTGTCAGGTGTGCCCCCATACAGCGTACACATATAACAACAGTCAGGTGTGCCCCCCCACTCCTGTGTAGGAATGTAGATAAAGTCAGGTGTCCCCCACGCTATGCAGAAATGTAGCAACAGTCAATGCCACATGACCGATGGATACCCTGCAGACACAGCATGCCACCTGTCAGTGTACGACGCAAAGGTCAGCACCACAGTACAGACTACCTGGACATGCAACACATGCGATACAGTTGGCCATACTGGGCATGCTCACACACTTGAAGGCATGAAGGCAATGTCAGTCAACAACATACTGAATGATCATACTGGGCATGCTCACACAAACACATAAAGGCCATGTCTGCAAACACCAGTGGTCCAGACATATCTGCCAGTCACAGTTCTTAGTGCAGACACATGTCAGTATGCACCATGCCTGCCTTGGACACACAGTGGATAGGAATACAGGCATATATGTAAGGACAACACACTATAATATGGAAAAGGTAGATGGACATAGATGTGTGGAAGAGGGTGACCATGACAAGGAACCATCCAGGCCTGTCCCATCCAGCACACAGCCAAAGGGCCCCAAAACATGAGGTGCAGATGTCATTCACTGCAGATACTAGCCACCTGTATCTGTCAGCATGTCAGTCTTTGTGGTGCATGTGCCAGCTGTGCAACATGACTGTACAGGGAAGTAGTCATTTAGTAGCTATATACATGTACCTATAACATATGGCCCCATGTGCACCCGCATGTGGCATGTCATCGCCCACATGACTGGGTTATGGCCCATGCACACACTGCCCACTCCATAGCAGTATTATGACAAGCCTGATGAGGTCATCCATTGTGAAATACACCTTCAGAGAGCTGTAGCTCAGTAATCTCCATGGCATGTCCCATTACTGCATACTGCTGTAGTGTTATACTAGTTAGGTAGTAGTTCTATCCCCAGACTTGCCAATTGTGTGTGTGAATGTGTGCATGTCTGTCTCAGACTGTGTAGAGATAAATGGTTTATAGGCTACCCACAGTCCGTAGAAATCATATACTCACCTTTGGCAAGCCTGCTGATGTCACACACCTAGAAATACACCTCTAGGATTGCTGTAACCCATTATTCTCTGTAGTGTGTGCCGTAAATGCATATTGCTGCAGTGTGATCTACTAGGTAGGTAGGGGTTCAAATCCTGGACATGGCATGTGTGTTTTTTGACTGTCCAAGCCTGTGTGTGGGTGGCTGTGAGTGTCTAACCACTGGACATGTTGAGAAGCGGATTTTATAGTTTTCCTATATGGTGTCCGTCTTATGACACAATGCCCACCTAACGAGGCGTACAGATGTCAGTCAGCCATGGGACTGTGTTGGCAAGCCATACCCCTACATCCAGCAAAAGGCCTGGTGAACAAAGTATGCAACCCTACTAGTACCCGTTATATGTTCTGAACCCATGTATCATACACAAACACACTTGCCTAGGATATCCTGCTTTGCTGCTAGTATCATGTACAGTGATGACAGATAGTAGGCATGGTGTGATTGCAGTGGGCTGCAGAGGGCATGGTACCCTGTACAGTGGTACAATAGGCACATAATTACGGACAATGTGCCTTCACTATGTTCCCCACTGGATGCCTGCAACATATGTGGTGCCATCAAATATGATCCACAGAGGCCATACAATGCTATACACATGTGCCCTGTATGGACCGATGCCACTGACACCAGGGAATATCTGTATCATGCTATCAATGCAGGTGCAGGGTTGACCTGCTGACTATAAGCAGTTTTCGCCACACCAGGCCAGTATTGGCATATCGGAGGATAACAGTCTCTGTACACAACATGTGCCTGCCATACCAAGTACACCTGTACATGTCACTGTACAGTATTGTGGGACATGCACATCCCAGGCAATGTCCATGTCAAGGATTATCAAACACAGACATGGAATGCATTGCAAAGCTATGGCCATACACAATGGTAACCAGGATGTCAGGGCAGTTCATGCAGTACCCATCTGTGTGGGACATTGCAGACACTACACCCCTGTACCACACTGCACACCATTGTCAGGGGGTGCGATGCCAAGGAATAACCCTCACCCAGCCTTGTACAGCCATCTTGCACAGCCAACCACTACACACCCATGAAGCAATGCGTAAATGCATGTCAGTACTGGCACCTTGTGTCTGCATGTGGGCTATGATGCTCCCAACCACAGTCACTCCCAGTATAACCCCCATTGGCATACTAACCAATGTTAAACATGCTCACATGCCCTAGCCCATAGAACCTACACATATCAACTGTGGTGCATGCAGTACCTGTGCATTACTGCAGTGTGGCAAACTAAGTAGTTAGGGAGTGTATTTGTGGCCCTGGCAAAGAATGTCAATGCAAGTCCATTAGAGATTGTGGTTGTGGTGACAATGGCATCCGATCACATGGACAGCCATGTGTGCTACACCTAATGTATGTCTACTATATCTCTGTTGCACATGTCTCTCACCAACACACATATATGCTCTTACAGCACAGCTACATGTCGGCTTTGTGGCACATGTAGTAACTGCATGCACTTGTACTAGTAATGACTAGTTGGTCAGGGGTTTGACACCTGTACTGGTAGGTGTGTGGCAGACGATGCTTAGGTTATAGTCTCCAAGCCCTTCTCTGATGTACTTTGTCTGTCCCTCCCACACACTCTCTGGATGCGGAGGTGTACACCTGCTGAGCAGCAGCATGTGTATTGTAAGTGATGGACATGATCAGGTGATGGCCTCTGCATCTATTGCAGTCCTCCTCTAGCTGATTGCATGTGAAACAGCTGTGATAATGTTCCCATAGCCTTTCACATGATAAACACAGTACAATATCTAGGGACATTGTGTTGGTGTTTGGCCATGACAGTTGCTGTGAGTGGTACCTCGATGTGGTGTTTTGAAACGGCATCACAGATATCTGGATGTTCCTCAAACATCATACACAGTGGGAAATAGACTAAAGACAGGAGGGTGATGTGCCAGACATGGCTACAGCATGTAAGTGTAGCTATGCTTCATTGTGACTACTGACTGTTTAACATGTTGTGTGTGGTAATGGCTATTATGCATGTTCTATAACAGACATGACAGTGCTCTGCTCGTGAAGGACACCCATCTGTAAGGCCATCTGTGGACTGGTCAGTGTGTGGAACCATTTGTTTCCTGTGTTACACACTGAACACACATCAGTGCACAGCAGGAGCATAGTGTGAGGATTGCTGCCAGTACATGGTGATAGGGATGTGTTACTGCCATCGCATCCCTGACTGGACATATGGCACATGGAAGAGTGGCATGACAGACACTGTCTAGGGTTTTCAGTGGCAGGCCAATAATGGGCCACTGCTCATAGCTGCAGTCACAGTCTTCTACACTTTGTACAGATGTCATGCAGTATATATGCATGTGTTGTGCTCCCTCTGCAAATGTACACCATCTGTCGTGCTGGGATGATGGTCATATCTATGCATACTGTTGTTAGTAATCCTGAATGCTGTTGTCTGTTGCTAAGCCATGTCTGTTTTTAAACTGCAACACCATAGGCTGAATGAGTTTGGAGGTCCCAGCAGAACCTCCTGTCCCACTTCAGCTGGCCGTGGCACCGGGCACCAGCACATCAGGGGCCCAGCCTTGGACCTCAACATCTGTTGGCTCTGCACCACCTTTTGAGGATGGGGCTTGTCCCCCCCTGGGAGCAGGGCCAGACAGGAACATGTCCACTGTCATAAGGTCCCGGATGTGGTGCGTTGAAGGCTCAATAAGGGGTTCAAGGCCAGATATGCCAGCTCAAGGGCAGAGTGTCACATTTACAGGGTTTGGCTGCCTCTCCTGGACAGCCCCCAGAACTGCCTCCTTTGCAGCTGTTTTGGTACAGTGGTGGCTGCCCATGGCTGGGTACCTTCGTCCCACTGTTCCCATAGGCTTGTGAATGCTGAACACCCCTCACCCGTCCGAGGTGTATCCCCCCCACATGTGTCATATACTAACCATGTATGCTGTCTTGTCTGTGATCCTACCCTACCTATCCTCCACGGGCATACCTACTCTCCTTCCCCCACATCCCACTCTCAACCTACAGAAACACAAGGCCAATCATTTCCTAGGAAAACATTTGCCCCATACATAGCTGTCCATTTCACACGTGTCCACTGGACACATGTAACCCTTTTAATATGCATCACAACACACTCCTGTTATCCTCACCCCTGTCCCTCAGGTGCACGATCCTTGTATGCACATCACTCCTAAATGTTCCAGGTACACGTGATGCGGACGACCCCATTGTGCACACAACACTAATGGTCCCTCTATGGTTACCCCATTTACCTTTATTATGATGATGATGATGCACGCAGCACCTTGCTATAGTACTGTTCTCACATAATGATTGGACAGGAACCATTGTGTTAATGTGCATTACATGCACAGAGTGATGTATACGGCCAATGTACAACTGTTTGCGTGTATGAATGACACATGTCTGTCTGAGGGAGTCTTGATATTACATAGTACAACACAACTACATAATACAGGCATCGCTGGTGTTTCCCTTTTCATTCGTTTGTAATGTTTTGTGGTCACATGGTATGTTCCTGATTTATCTCTATATATGTATGTACCTATATGCTGGACATAAAGACTCACACATACATCTACATGATGGAATACATTTCCTATACTGTTGAATGACTGTGCTGTCTGCTATGTTTGTGATAACATCAGAGTTAGGTATAACTGCCGTGGCTTAGTGGTAAGTCACATTGGTTGTGGTGTGTAGCGTCCTAGCATCAAGCCTGGCCGAAGTGGTTTATTGTGTTGCTGGGCAGAACAAGGGCCGTTGGACAAAGGGTGAATACTACACTTTTCAGCAGCGGTTTTCCGTTTCACCATGTTTAACTGCCATTTCCCATCATACAAACACCTTCTGCATTCTTACTGTGATACATCACCCCAGTTCACATTTCAATGGTATTGTATCGTTATATGGCATAAAATTATCAGGATATGCTCATGTATGGATTATACGTTGTAACTGGTGTGTGCTGCAGTCGAACCACCAATGTCTGCTTGATAGGTGGATGCTCTAACCACTACACTATTGCTGTGCTGCTTCATTTGCATGTATACCCATGGTTCATAGTTACCAGAACAAACACAGCAAAACATCACTAACACAGCAGTCATCCATTCTCCGGTCAGAAATAAACCACACCACTACACACGCACCACTCCCTACTGCTCTAGACAGTATGTTGGCTCACTCCAAGTATATTCAGACATCCCAAGCTTATAGTCCTGGGACATACGTTCATATAATGGTCAGGGTGTTCAATTAATCTTCCGGTGTTTGGTTTGGCCGAATGGAGACTGGGACTACCCTGTACCTGTTTGAAAGTCAGACTTAGCAGGTGGACAAAGTTAGTTCCATTGTTATCATCCTACCTGTGGTTGGAGACACAGGAGGTTTGCTCACCTCTGGCCAGCTTGATATGACAGTACTAAATAATACGGGGGTTTCCGCTGCTGTTTCCCTTTACATTCATTATCACTGCTTTATTGTGAATATATATATATATGTCTGTACATACACATGCATATACACCTACATACTTATTTACATTTCCCATTCTGTTGAATGACAGCCACTTACCACCACGCATACCCGCTTACATCAGCTTGTAAGTTACTTAAACACCCTATATCCGATGGCCATTATTCTGGGCATCATATAAAATTAGCAGCCCTTGCATGGTTTGGACCCAAAAACAGAAACACCTTAGTCACCAGTTTGACCACTACACCATCCATGGTACATTCTGCATGGATGGTAGTTAGGATATATGGCTTTACTACAGGCATTCCTGACTACTGGCAACAAATATGACAGTCGGTTGGTGTACATATGTATAGTACATGTTAATGTTTATATGTTTCTGAGAGACATATGTATACCTTTGCAAGTATACATATTTATAAATAGAACACATACTTGACAACTACTTATATGCATGTATGTGTGATGTGTAGCTGTAGCTATGTGTATATAGGTATGTACATTTATAGATGTATGACTACAATTAATGAACGTGTACTATTTGGACGATGGCTATGGGGAAGCTTTTAGGGAACATGTGGAAGGTATATATTCCTGATAATGCACATGGGGAGAAGTGCATCATGGTCAGGTGTTTAATCCTGGGTCATAGGTTATGCAGGACTGCCTGGAGGCTGAACAGGGTTGTGGACAACTACTGCTAATGCAACTTGTGTCTGGATGCCTACAGGGCTGGACAACGTGTTGTGCCACCAAGTCTAATCTTTAGAACAGACACTTATCCCATGAGGGATGTCCAAAAATTGTGGACGCCAATGAGCCCCATTCTTTTGGCTTTATGAAAATGAGGGAAGATTATACATGCATGGGATACCTAGTTTGCAAGCCTGAGACTGCCTAGGGTGAGACTGCTTACTAGATGTGGGTAGGGGGCACCACGTGCAGATATAGCTGGCCCAAGCTAGCAGCCCGAGTATGGGTGGTTTTGGTGGACGTTCAGCAAGGGGGGGGGGTGGTGTGCTGTGGAGGGGATGATGGGCATTCAATTATGTATCCAGGTGTGTAGGGGTTGGATGGCTCGGTTCGGGCCAGACCATTATGTGGGTGTGAGCCTATACCATTTCTGTACATGTGTATCGCACATTTTAATGTTCATATGTTTGTGGGATTGTTTTCTGCAGTATGGCCTGTTAGGGTGTATTGGGGATGTGAATGTATGTTCTTTGGTTTCCTTTTTGATTCACCCACTGCTCCCTTGTACACCTCCAGTTCACCTATTGTACATCCGAACCAGTCTTCCCTTGGTGAATTATTACATTACCCATCACTCCCCCAAATTCCAAAAACACACCATCCATCCCTTCTCTGGTTGCTGGCCCATGCCACAGACAGCAGTACACATTGCGTACTCTACATATCTCTGGTACCAATATGGTTGTGAGGACAACCCTAGCATATTTGGTCTTCCACATGCTGCACTTCACGCACATAGGTACACGCAAATACTTATCTTTCATGACATGGTAGGTTTACCTGGGTAATACCCATTCATCTTTGGGCCATCCAGGCAAGGACGACTCAGACCGTGAATGGGCAGATATTGAGTGAATGCTCTGACCATTGTTAACCATTAGGCTAAGCTTAGCAAAGGGCAGTGGTGTGCTAACATGCTGCGTTTCACTTCCACTTGTTATATCAATCAATACTACAATGGAATATGGGCAAGGGATTTTAAATGTCATTTGTTCGAGGCAAGGGAATCAATATTCAGCTACGTGCTTTTGTGTTTACTTTTTATTTTGGTGTTCGAAAAACTGTCCTGTATGCTTTGCATACATTTCAATATCCACAGACACTGACAGGAGTGATTATTATTAGAGGCAGGCTGTACTAGTCAGCATTTTAGGTTGCGCATCTGCAGCCGACATGTTCACACCTCCGTGCAGCGCTTAGACATGCCCCCTGCACTCACGCACGTTTCCTATGCACGTGGATGTTGCGGCAGTGCGCTTTCATTAATATGCATGTGGTGCTTCTGGGCTATCTCTATGCTGCATGGACGGCGCAAGGTTAACGTCATCCTTGCACCGAGCTTCATGAATTCCAGGGTATATATATATATATATATATATATATATATATATATATATATGACTTGCAGAATTTCTCAGGATTCAAATAGCAAAGCAAGGAAAATATTTTGACTCCTGTTCTGTAACTCTGATGTTTGCTGGCATACATACCAAAGAATATTATGAACATAGACTTGTTGTGTCTTTCGGCTTTTCCCGGTTAGGGGTCGCCACAGCGGAACTCCAGTCTGCTAATGATTGGTAGTTGATTTTTACGTGCCGAGTTACCAGCCCTGACGCACAACCTTCAACCAAGGTATGCCCATTCATGCATGTCTCCACGCAGAAGACCCTCTAGCTGAGAATCGAACCAGACAGCGTCTTACTGTGAGGCGACAACGCTACCGCAGCACCACCACCGCGGGACAATATTATGAACATAGACTACTTTGTTAATGTTAAAGAAGAAATGGATAAAGAATTTTTTTTTATATTATGAACATAGACTACTTTGTTAATGTTAAAAAAGAAATGGATAAAGAATTTTTTAACTTCATTCATATGTACTAATATAAAAGGCACAGGAATGATCATTGATTGTGAAATACTAATTTAGGAAAAGGGAAAATAGCAGGAGATAAAATATTTAGCATGGCATTACTAAAGATTATAAGATGAATACATAACTTGATAATATTATGTCACTTGTTAATGATAGTTTATCTAGCTATGTAAATAATATCATCCTGGAAGAAGTTTTAGAGGCACTAAAACAAATTAAAATCAGCAAGCGTCCTGGTCTTGGTGTTATCTTATATGTTGTATAAAAAATGTGATACAGAATCATTATACTATCATTTTGCCTGATGCATGCAGTAGAAATATTTCAGAAGGAATGTGAAATTCACATTTGAAAAAATCCTATCCTATTTCCATTCCAAAACTTAACACTGACACATGCCAATACTTCAAATTCCAGGCTATTTAAAGTGTACTGGTCACATTCAGAAGGATTTTTGTCTTACAATTAATTTCATTTTCTCCTATACTCCTCATGTTAAAATAACAAGTAATTTTGCAAAAAGGTAAAGATTATAAGGTGTTGTTTGATTTTTTTAATTTCGCTTTTTTACTCAGGTATAAACACACCCACAAAACTATGTCATGTAGGTAAATGGGCAATGATTTGCATACAGCTGAAAACATTATGTATAGGCAAAAGCAACTCACCTCTTTAGAGGAGCAGTTCATTACTTAGCTCAGCCTTTTGGCTAAGATCAAGTGTAATATTACTTATGCTGAGATTTTTCACCATCATCATCATCATCATATATTAATTTGTATTGTGAGGTGCTTCACCTCAAGAAGTAGCTGGTAACTTACGTTTCTAGGATTTTGAAATGCATACTGATGTACTTAGCATGGAAATATAGCAGTCTACACATTAATGTTGGTAGCAAGGCATTGTGGGTACATTTTTTCATGATATCACAGCAGGAATTTTTAGCTCTGAGAAAAATCATTAGGGAGCTTTCCTTATCAATAAAATAACATGTAAAAACAGCAAACGATTTTGCATACAAAACTATATAATTTGTTAATGTGTATAGCAAAGTGTTTTATCATACTCCAAAGATTTGTTACATACACATCCTTCAGAAATTGGCCATCACATTTTAAATTAACCTAGGTATAAAGAATTCACACATCAGTTCTAACTCAGATTTAGTTCCTTTGCACAATGGTCAGGCTTTGCAACAAATAGACAAGTACAAGGAAATACTTTATTCATAGAAGCTGTTGTTGATTTTAAGAACAGCTGCAGTAGTAATGTAGCTTTTGTAAACATCTGAAACCAGTAAGTGGAGTCATATGCATTTCTGTCAAAATGTTTGAAGGAATGCCTCTGTACTGACACATTTAAAGCTCTACATGTAAACTACTTCATGAGGCTGGCAGTCAATGGCTGTCAGTTAAATTCTATCCTGGTTAAAATGGGGGATATTCCAGTGGTAACCTCCTTCACCACACTGCTTTTGGCTAAATAAAGAAATGCTATTTGATGCCATAAAACCGAATCCTATAGCATAGATTTAATTGGGTCACTCAAACTCAGGTTAATAAAGTACTAATTTATGACTTGATGAGTTCCAAAGCAAATTCATACGTAGAGTTCATTTGTAAATGACAAACTTATAATTAAAAAAAAATGGATGCCAGTATGAGGGCAGCATGATGTGGTATCAATAATCTATGGAGATTGAATTTCACTAAGTATTGTATCAAATGCTTCAATATGAAATCCCTTGCACATCTTAAAAAAATCACACAAATAAACCTATTAGAAAAAAATAACACATCAAGTGGCACCAGAAATATTTTATCTCTAAGGGTAGAGGTTCCATAAAAAATTGAAAACAATTCCTAAACTCTTCTAATTAATACATGTGTGTGTTGGATTCAGAAAACTTTAATGCATTGTACTAAGCAAATTTGTGTGATGAGTAGCCACATGAAGGATGTATGCAGTTCAGAAACCAAACTACACAATGCGGCTTAAATTATGTGGCTAGTCATACTATAAGCTAAAGATCCCATAATGAGCAGCTGTGTATGATAATGAGACAAAACAAGATGGCAGAAATCTTTTTATCAAAATGAGAGTTATAAAAATCCACGGCATCATTAATGAACTGCACTGTAGGTTTCCAAAGTCTTTAATTCCTGTTAAAATTGTTATGAGTCCATACCAACAAAAGACAACTTTAATCTAAAAATAGTTTTTGATGTCAGAACCATAGAACAATAGAAACAAGAAAGAGTGGTTTTAAATCTATTAAATCTAAGGATCATGTTCTGTAAACATTAAATCTATAGACCTCTGACAAGCAAGACTTGACTTTTTTTTATTGGCGTGTACAGTATTTGTCATATCACCTATGCAAACAGCATTCTTCTTACTCATTGCTGCTTTTTTACTTATTTTCCTCAGAGATGATAGTGAGTATTGGTCTTCTATGTTTTCATTACTATGGGACCTTTTATTGCTACTTTTCCTTTCTTCTTGCCATTTACATGTAGTATATTTTTCAAGAATGTTATCCAGTGCATGAATGCCTTCACTGGTATCAGAGATTCCTTTAGCGTTATTAAATGAGAGTAAATGAGATGGGAATTCATTGCAGGAAATTACTAATTAGTTGATATGGTTGCTTCAGCTAAACCAGGCATTAGTACACATATTGGTGTTTATAAAATCATATGATATGCTAGGCAACTCGGCTAATTTGCCATTTATGCCTTGTCAGTGCCCACTCTTACAAGTTACCTTCTTTTTCATTTTTGTGTAATTAATGTTAACTTCTACCAACACTTGTGTACACACTCACTGTACCTTAGAAACCTTCCACTATCCTAGAAGAAACTAATACTTGTGCATGCTTTTTGTTGCTTTAAGAATTTTACAGAAACTCTTACTAAGACGAATAACAGAAATTATTCAATTAATTATTCTGGCACTTGACTTAGAAAGTTAAGGCTGTGAGCTATAGTTCATGTAGTACAAGGTTTGATTTCCCAACCTGCATTTGTTAGCTCTGTGACTTTGAGCAAATCACCTAACCAGATATTGTTTTTGGGTTTTCCCTAAAAAGAGAGTGTGTGTCTAGTGGTTAGCAAATTGATATTACTATTATAAATATCAACATTTTATACACTGTCTTAGAAAACACTTTTCTACAACTTTTATTCAAAAATTTTCCATTTCCTCTGTCATTGTGCTGGAAGGCACTTCTTGTTTAAAAAAAGTACCACTTGAGGTATCACTGCTAACAGCAGAGTTATGGCAACACACAAGAATCTGTAGCTGAAAGAAATACTGGACAATGCCACAGTTTGCAATAACCGCAGGTCAAGCAGCACGGGATAAATAAGCTTTGGGAAAAGGTATACACAGGAATATTTACATTTACTGTATTAATAACCAAGTCCTGCACTTAGCAATAACTGGGGACCTAAAGAAGTTTTGCCCACACTAAAGAAAATAGAGATGTAGGCTGGTAGTTAGCACAGGGGACTAAAATTATTGAGCTATTTGTGCGCTACTTCCTGAGGTACAGGGTTTGATTCCTTTAATCTTCACTTGCCTACTATTTGATCTTGGGTAAATCACTTAACCAGGCAGTGCTTAGGGGCAACTAGGAATTTAGTCTAGGCTTGTAAATGGTCTCCTAAACAGCATGCTTAGTAAACATCTATGCATTGTGCAACAGGGACTCTTGTTATTCTAGTTGGGGGCTTCAGCTCTAAACCAGTTAAGCACCATACCCAAGAATGGGCAGGTTTATGAATCATTATGTTTTCTCTCTCCTTAATACAAAGATAGATTCATTAAATTCATTATTTAAGTTCTAAATTTGGTAGACTGTTAAGTGTACCATGGTTATGAAAGACATCAGTCTGGGTGGAAAGTCAAATAAAATGAAGAAGGGCCCTTGTCCTGATGTACCTAGGGTGTTCCTTAATATAACATCAGCATATCAGAAGATCATGAATAGTAAAGTAAATGAACAATATACATAAAAGTTAAAACCTTGAAATTCAAAGCTTCTGAACAACCAATTCAAAGCTTCTAAACAACCCTATACATTAAGCAAGACTTTTAAAAAGTAGTATTAAAAATGAAAAGGACATTACTTCATACAAAGCAAATCGAAAGTATCATTACCGCTAATCCTGGTGATCCCTCTGGACATGCACATCATGCATTAACATAACGATGAGTTGTTACAACTTTGTATCACTTATGATGCTAAAGACTACTCACAGCTCAAATACAATCAGGTTGATACCTTACCTCATTACATCCATGTGACGCCACCTGGCTCATCTGCAATTAACTTCTATTGACAGTACCATACTACACCACACCAAAGAAAGTGTATACAAATCAAACCAAACACATAGACCTATGTATGCTGAGGCTCTTAAAAGTAACCAAACTGAACCATGAAGGCTCCCTAAATCTAACCTAAGAAGCAAATACTCTCAGTTACCTCACAAGCACACAACACAGGCCACACCTACCATCAATGGGGGTACAATATGCATCAGCCTGCACGTCTCACTCCAAGGGTTTCATTCCTTTGCTAAACCATTGTCCACCCCACCGTGCCTTTTTTAGGTAATCTCAATCTTCTAAAGCTTGCAGTGTAATTAAACAGAATACAGATGATTTGAAAGTATTGTAGATCAATACCAGGAGCCCTAATAAGAAAGTCTAGTACTTAAAAGGCCTTCATATCCTGGAAAACATCCATATAAGCATCATCACAGAGACCTGGTTCTAGACTAATTAGCGCAGTCGATCATTGTAGGGTTTCAATGCCTATCACACAGCCAGGCCCACCACACTAGATGAAGGCACTAAAGGTGGTAGTGTCCTCATATTCTTAAAAAAAATCTTGCATCAAGACTCACTGAACAAGATAATGGCTTAGAACTCCTCTGCATACAACTTACTATTAAAAACATCCCTCATGATATCACAGCTAACTATATGATCCTCTCAATACCCCCTTTGGCTGGCCATACCTCCTGCTTAACAAAGAGTCCCTATGTATTAAGCCAAACATCATCTTCCTATGAAACTTCAGCTAGTCCTCCATACATGAGGAGACTTACATATCCTCAAACATCTATGACTGGGGTTTCTGGACTTCAGCAATATAAACTCTCTGGACCAGTTAGTCTGCACCCAACTATGGGCAATAAAATCCCTGGTTTTGTCCTTACCAATTTGTAGTTCTCCTCCATCAACAATTTTAATAAGACCACAAGTCAGTCTCATTTACCATAAGTCTGAAGCTTGAAGTATCTCCCAGTACTTGTATTATGAGATTATGTTATGGCTAATCTACTAAAATGAGTCATACACCAGCTAAATTCAAAAGCACCTTACATATTTGTGATCCCATTGCATATGTGGAATCATTTAATGCCTAAATATATGCATGTGTAAATAGCTGTATGGATCAAGTTCAAAAATATACTCCTGTTGTAGAACCCTAATAGAAAATTCTCTGTAATAAAAGAAAAATTAATGGCACACAAAAAAATCAATCTAACTCTCAAGATGCTAAAAATGCTCCTTCTAAACAAAACAAGGAGCTCTGGACCTGATGAAATCAACCAAAGCCAAATCTGAGGTAAAAATGGTCATCTACGTGAAGGATAACAACAAAGCCTTCTATAACTATGTTAGACATTTTCAGAAATGATGCCCATCACTTTTCAGAGCTAATAGTAAATGATGTCACATATTTGGACACAGAGAACATAGTCAAGCTACTAGTGGACACATTTAGCTATAATTACAACCTACTCTTCCCTCCAATATTCTTGGATCACATACCTAAATATATAGCCCCCTGTCAAGTCACCCCCATACAAGTTGTTAAGACACTATCTAAGGCTAAGAACACTATGCCTGTGGAGCCAGATTACCTACCAGGATGCATACTGGTCAACCTGTAACATGACTTGTCAGGCCCCCTTCAGAGACTAATCAATACCAGCCTCAGAGCAGGCTAAATTCTGAGTGAATGGAGGATGACAACAGTCATTCCCTTGCTAAAAGGTGGTGCTTCAACAGACTTCAACTTGTTGCTCCTTAAGCTTGACTTCTCTCATGTGTAAGGCAATGGAAAGGATTGCTATGGAATTAATAAATAAGGATGCAGGTAGCCTACAGACTCTTTTTATAAACCATTCTATTGAATTTTAAACAAATAGACAAGTGATAACATTTAATTTAAAAAGGAAATATTTGAGTAAAAAAAGAGAAAATAAAAACAAAATAATAAAATCATTTCAAAAACACAACAAACCAACTATTTACATGAGTATCTACTAAGCTACAAACAATCTAAAAGTTTTCAAAAGTTAGCAATTGTTTAATGAGCATCAGCAATTATCTATTTAGTAGTTCTTTTAGATTTTTCCACGTTACTTGATAAAGTGAGTCTGGAAGACATTGACTTGATGGTAATAAGTTCCAGTTGACAAACTTCAGTTGCAATGTTAGAGGGTGTACTCCAGTTTCTGGTTATAACTTTACTTGCAGTTGTTAGAATGCTCTATAAAAGTGGATATTTCAATCTCATTACACAATCAGGTATTGGGACATTAAATAAAACTAGTGACTTGGTTAAAGAAAATTTGTCAGTGAATTGAACCTGTAGAGAAACATTGATTTTGTTCCAATATTGTTAAATACATATGTTGTCACTCAGCTTTCAGATTCAATTTACATCTCCAACAAACCTTATTTTTGGACATTAATTCAGTTCTGTGTGGTGTAAAGAAAACGATCTATGTATGAAATTCCATGAAAATAATCTCCAACCTACAGGATGTTTGTTTTGATGATGATAAAATTAGTTTTTTATCCTCATTGTTAGGAAGTTTATTATTTATGAGTTTTAAAACAATTCCAGTAGCTTTCTTTGTTATATTCCATTTCTTTTTTGATCACTATATATTTTGGATAGAAAACATTTCCAGATGTTCTCTGTTGTACCAGAAGTAAAAGTTCAATTAATTTAGGAACAGACTCTCTTATTCTTGGTTGCATTACTTTAATTTTTTGTTCAACAAATTGTCTACAGTTTTACACATGCGGCCACATGTCTTCATCCAGATCATTTTTTTTAAATTACATATTGAACATAATACAGGTTTTCTTTATTCATTAACTTAAACCAATATATGATTTTTTTTTAATAATCATTCTAGGAAAGCCTACAGACACTTGACTCAACCCAGATCTGGATCTTGCAAAGGTATTTAACAACATCCCGCATTTAGGTAAAGTAGATAAACTCTCCCAGCTAAAAGGTAATCCATCTGTAATTCATTGGACAGCAAATTGCTTCACAAATAGAATGCAGGAAGTAAGGGTAGGTATCTCTAGCTCCTACAAATGATCTGTCACTATAAGAGTACCTCAGGGTTAAGCCCTTTCCCTACTGCTCTTTGGCATTTACATTCCAGAAGTCAAAGTTGATGTTAAGAGTTTGCGGTTGACCATATTTGCAGATGACTGCAAACTTGATGCCATTATAAATTCCACAGAGGACACCCAGACCCTACATCATGGCCTAAACAAATACCCGATGACAAAACCATGGACTGAAACTAAAAGCCAAGAAATGTGTAATTGTATCCATCTGCAAGCAATACTCCCCCATCACATTGACAACACACCCCTGAAAATTGATCCCATTGTTAGGGATCTGGGAAGTTTTGATGACAATGAGTTGTCCTTTGGCCACCACATGTCCTCTGTTGTATGAAAGGTCTTTTTCATCTAACAGGTTATAAGTAAAGATATGATATTCAGATCTGGGAATGTAATCATTCCTCTGGACTTAGTACTAATTAGGCTGATCATTGAATATAATTCCCCTTTCAGTATGTACCTGTCCAAATACTTGTCACAACTGGAATGAACACAATGCTTTCTCAATAAAATGTCAAGGGCCCAAATCATAAAAGCTATGCAGACCACCTCAAAGTATTATTGCTGTTCTCAGTATCATACAGGCTACTGACAGGTGATATCTACATTTCATATAGAACCTCAACAGACTATAGTCCCGCAGATCAGTCACAAGTCCAGTGGTATCATATATACCCATTGAAGGCATCTCAATCTCTTTTTGAAAACTAATAGAACATGTTTGGGTTAGATATGTATGAATGAGAATGTATGTTTTGTGGAGTTGCCTTCCACTCCATATAAACCAAAGTAGTTTTCTTACTCTATTCAAATGTTATTTCGATGAATGGATGAGAAACAGCAGATTCACTCTTGTTTTAGCACCACTGTCTCTCATGGATTGGGGAAGCATGTAAATACACCAATATATTCTTGTTTAGCCTATCTTTGGGTTATTTGTATGCAACATATAAGGGCTAATAATTGCCATGAGAATGTAAGGCTAGACTTCTTATGATCCTCACATATCAATGGCCTATTAACTACTTACAAACTTATGAACCTATGAATCAACTGCCAGGTGATCTGAAATGTATACAGTATAATATACAATTTGTTGGTAGGCTACCGTGGAAAAAACACTATTCCCACATCCGTCACATATCTGATTTATAACAATGATTTGTGCGGGGTGATTTTCCACAGGACCATTTTATTAGTGATATTGGATATACCCTGCAATCATGGTTCATAATATTAATATAAAAGCACAGAACATGAAAGAGAAAGCATATAACACTGCCCTTTCACAGACCCAGATCATCATTGAACAAGTTTGGCTTGCCATAGGGCTGCTTCTGCTGTCTGGATGTCTCCAGTGGTATTCTGTGGTATGGTCCAGAAACATGCAATAAAATATCTGCAGTGATTGCTGTATTACACAGCATGTTAATATGCAAAGAAATTTAACAGACAAATGACATTCTGGAAGAGGAAGTCCCAGATTCTGTGTTTGATGAGATGCCTGCTGAGTATCCCATACAGGAACTATCTATAGGGGGACCATATGAGACGGAAATGAGTGCAGTGCATTATGGCATAAATGAGGAGGCAGTGGCTGGTTCACAACTATGGGCCAGATTAAACATAAAGTACAAGAGTAATAGTGATGTATAGAATAACAAAACCAGGCTATGCTATACCATACACGTACTGATCACATTGTGCATTGGATTCAGGTGAACCATGCAAGGACAGGCCACACTGTGCACTGGATACAGTCTACTCAGGTAGTAGATGGTTGAGGGAGCCACAGTGAGAGCTGTCAAATTTGGGTACTATGTGTATTGGGGGTAGAGGGTGCAGGGTATTGCTTTGGTAAAGTGTGATTTTTTTTGAGTGGGTGAATGTAGAGAGCCAGGAAGACAGGTCAGTGAGAGGTGAAGTTTCTAGTGCTGTGTAACTTAGCAGAGGTGGTTGCTGTAGGGCATGTGTGGATCTGCATGGACACAGCTTCAGCAAAATATGCAGCCTGTGATAGGGTCTGTTGGACTAGTCTAGGGCACCCACAGGATATATATATATATATATATATATATATATATATATATATATATATATATATATATATCTGTATATATATAAAAATAGATATATATATATATATCAGCACTATAGATCCACCAGAAGTGGGAGAGGACCACTCACAAGAATGATGCTGGCCACAATAAGTAGCTGCAGAGGAACATTTGCAGCATACAGACTCCTTATCCTTGCTTTCCATTATGCTACATAATTGGGCCAAGCTGTCCCACAGGTCACTGTGCAGACCACTGGTTACCATCAAGCAGGTCTGCTATGGCTACATTGGTCTTAGTCTGTTCATGTATAAAAGCCTAACTCAAAAACATTAAATAGTACCACAGTTACTCATATCAAAAGGGGTAGCATCCGTGGCACTGCCAGCCACCATCTGCAGACCCTGCTGTCCTTCCAATGATTAACAGAGCTGGCAGCACCCAAATATGCCTCTGTTATTGGAGAAGAGGGTTCTACCTGTGCTGATGTATCAGTCAACCGCTGTCCTTCTCAGAAATCTTGTCGCAAAAAGATGGGTTGCATAGGTACAGCATCTTTGCCCATGGATGGGGGAAGCCTATGGCTGTCACATTACCCATGTTAACCACCATCACTATGATTCGTGACTGTGCTGAGATATAGCTGTAATCATCATTGGGGTATGACAGGCTCCCAACATCAGCCAAGCCTATGTCCATGGCATAACCAGACAATGAAAAACTAGTGAAAACAGATAAATATACACATGCATATGAAGGTACTCTTCACCAACACCCACACTCCATTATAGATTTAGGGTGGCACAGTGGTGCCGTGGTTAGCATTGTCGCCTCACAGGAAGAGGTTCTCAGGTTTGAATCTTGGCTGGGGTGCCTTCTGTGCTGAGTCTGCATGTCCTTCCTGCATTCACATGGGTTTCCTCCCACATTCCAAAGACATGCACCTGGTGTGTTTCTTCCCTGGACTCTGTTGAAAGTGGGCTCTATCCCAGTCAGACTTTACTGGTAAACAAATAATAAATAAATAAACCTCTATAACATAATGTGATGGAAAACCCAAAGTTAATGTACATTGAGCAGGATTGCCCTATAACTGTAATCCTGATGTTCTTTTAACAACAAATAATCCATCCTTGTTAGTTGTATGGCCTGGGTTAGGCAGGATGCAATGATTTTGCAACATATTAGACAACACTCACCTGGGTCACTGCCAAATAATAAGTGTTGTGCTCCTTGGAGTTTCACTCCCAGTTCAAGTACCCTACCATGGATATGTTGGCTGTCCAGTCCTCCATATAGAGATGCTAGGAATGCTACCATGTCAGTTAATGGTGGCTCTATCTGCAAATATCCACACATGTCAGTCCTCTCAACATCTTAATGCAAGAATTATGCAAAACCCAAAATAACGGGGTGAGGTGGACAGAAGCCCAAAATCAGGAACATATTTTAAATATTTATTTTATAAATTCAGAAATTTGCAAGAATAACAGGTTTTAGTAACATACATTTTCTGAAGGATATGAAGTCTGAAACTCAAATGTCTGTCATTACATAGTGAAGTCAATCCTGAATAATTGTCCAGAAAACATAAATTTTATGAGAGACAGACCAAATGTATAAGGCAGAAATATGGATATGTTGTGAAATTCTAGATATTGGAGAAGTATGCATTTCTTCAGCTCTGTGTAAGGTGGGTGGCCTTGTTACATGCCTTTGCAAACATGTAGATGGCCATTCTTCAAACGTGTTAATGGGTTGCAATGTGGCCATCAACAGCACTGACCTGCTGCTCAGGGTCATGACAGACATTATACCTAAGCATAGCTCTCAACCTCCTAGCACAAAAAATCTGGACAAAGCCAAAACTAATGGGAGTAAAAAGCTTCAAAAATAGGGGCACATTTTGAATACTGCTCTTATAATCTTAGAAAGTTATTAGAATAAATGTTGTTGTGTTACTACACATTTTCCAAAGGATATGAAATCTGGAACTTAAATGCCTGTCATTATTTAGTGTATTCAGTCCTCACTGATTTGCCACAAAAATCCAGAAAATCACAAATTTTATGAGCAACAGACCAAAAATATGAGTCACAGATCTGGGCATTCTGCAAAAATATGGACAACTGACAGTTATGTTCCTAAAATGTCTGTTCTGCTATATTGTTCTGGAGCATCTACCGACCATGTTGAATGAGAGCCTGAAGAAGGATGCCGTTCTTTGCCGCATAGAACCTATCCTTCTAGTTTCTCCTCACATCATTCATGTCTACAGGTAATTGTAAAGAAATATACATGTAAACTGGTGAAATGTAATAGACATTATACCTATATCACTGCACCACACAAATATGTCCCATGGCATATATGTGCCAACCATGATGTATCCCAAGCCACCTGTATGGTTGTCAGCCTTTCAGTGGCAGCCAGTATGGAATGGTACAAGGTGATATTTTGCTACATAGCAGCAGGACACATTACATTTCAAAAAAAAAAAAAAAAAAAAAACAGCAGAAACACAGGAATATTCAGTTGTCCAATGCATGTGTCTGTGGCAAAAACAGCAAATATGATGCCTCTACTCTGGAGATGGGTACTAGTTACAGTATGGCTGCTAATGGAGTATAAGCAACTGCTATATGACCCCTGACCTTTGCATGTGTATAGTTCAACAAAAGGCTGAGAAGCTGAGGCTTAAAGTAGGGCATCCATATGGATGACAGTGCAATCCCCTAGTATTATCCATATAATGAATTCTGTGTGGATATGTGTGTGGAAGCCTCCAGTACCTCCAATCCAGATATGCAGCACCATGGTATGGATACTGTAGGACATAGTCCATAAATACTAAATAAACATTATGATTATCCTATCTCACAATAGTACATGAAACACCCTCCTTCCCACAATGACAGTCCATTGCACACCTAGTAGATGCAGGATAGGAGTTCCCTCTCCCAAGTGGAAAAAAAAATAGCTAATGCGTGGCTGATACTTCAGCAGACAAGCAGGTACTATCCAAAGACTTGCACATAGTGATATCTTCTGTAAAGCCATAATCTTGTCCTGCAGTAAACTACAGGATACATGACACCATATGTTAGTTACACATAATCATACAGAACATTTAACACTTTTCGGCTATGACCAGTCAGTATGACACATGCAATCCTCAGCCTAAACCAGGGCTTATGCATTTCACTTTCTACAACATACACCAAACTTTTTCTTCATCCATCCATCCACTCACAGCCCCTTTTTCCCACTTTGCACATGGTGTCAGGGTGTCACTTCAACAGTGACAATCGTCTAGAGCCAATGTTTACACCACTGGGTGGCCAGCTCTGCTACATCATGAATGCATGGGGGGTATGCAAGTATGGTTATGTCATGCTGTTGTTGTTCCACACCACATGCTTGCATGCATACTCACACCTATGGCCAATTTAGCATGCCCAATCCGCCTACAGCATGTCTTTGAATGTGAGATGAAACTGGAGCACCTGGAGGAAACCCACAAAAACACAGGGAGGACATGTAGACTCTGCACAGAAGGCACCCAAGCTGAGAATCAAAGTGGGAACCCCAACCCCATGTGCAAAATGGGAAAAAGGGGTTGTGGATGGATGTATGGATGGAATGCAAAGTCTTGCTGTGAGGTAGCAACACTATCCACTGTACCATGTCACCCTCAAACTCATGCATTACTGCACACTGCAGGTGTCCTGACAAGTAAGAAGCCCTTTTTCCATTTGCATATGTCCCATGACAGAATTCACCTGTTGTCAGCCAAACTCACAATCTCAACCCCTTCCACGAATAAAATATACATATAGGAAAAGTCCAAAGCAGTAACCAAAATGTGCAGGCATTATTTTTCAATCACTTACCTCAAGTATTGATGATTAATGAAGCAATATGTACATTTTCTGTGGTATTGGCTTGCTTGATAGCAAATTCCACAGAGTGATGAGCAAACTAATGGCCTTGACTCTTTTACTATTAATTTTGAGGCTTTGGTGAGACACCTATGCTTATGAGGCTATTTAGAACAAATGTCTCTGGGTCACACTTTTTCAGTAGTATGCACATGACCAAGGCTGCACAACTACTTCTATACACACTGAGCTGAGTGGAGGAGGAGCACTAACCACAACTCTGACCTGTGATATATAACAATGTGTATCCTGTTTTTGCTTATTTTTACTAGTTATTGCTTATTCTAGCCATTTATAGCAGTTTTTTATTGTCTACTGCATAGTTTTTACATATTTTATTGATATAAACTGCACAGCTGTACTAAAATTGTCTGCCCAGGGCCTGTTAAATCATGTTTGTTACTGTCACACTGTTTGTGAAGCTTTTTTAGCTAGTTACTGTCATGCTGTTTGTAAAGCTTTTCTAGCTAGTCTCGTGTGAAAGGTATTAACTGGAAATTTTCTCCATTTGTTAAACATCTGTTTGTTTGTTCTGATTTCCTGCCAAGGAGTGTATCACATAACTGATTTGTTTGCAGTTAAAAGCATTTTCTAGAGTCTCCTTGCTGCTTTATCTGTTTAAAGTCAAAGTCAAGTCAAAGTCAAAGAAAACTTTATTGTCATTCAGAACTACAAAGCAGTGTAGCTGAACGAAATTACAATGGTTCATTCTCAATTCAGGAAACAGTTGCACATATAGACAGAGAAACATTAATAAAATATCACAGTAGAATTTTAATAAGTAGCAATTTGTAAGTAAATTAGGACAGCAGTGACCCACACTCATCCCACAACAGGATACAAGGAAGACAAGAAACAATATGAACCTAATATTGTCAAAGTAAAATTTAAACAATAGCATCTTATCTATGAATAGACTGAATTTATTTATTTTATTTGCAGTTGGTAAACCAGGATAGTCCATTGGGCCAAAATAACCCGTTTTCAATGGTGTCCTGGGGAGAAAAGCTCCAACACAAAGATTACAGCAATTTACAATTTAACTATTTCTGGTTCTAAGACAAAACAAAAAATACTGAGGTTACAATTTTTTTTTTTTACATTTAGTACAAGGAGAACATTGCTCTAGTAAATATTCAGTTTCTTAAGATGAAATAGTAGGATTAGAGGAAAATAAGAAGTTAATTGCAGTAGGCTTAGAATTTGCTAGATGCAAATATGAAGTTGTTTGTTAGATGCAAATATGAAGTTGTTGTCTGGAATATATGCGATAGATGGCTGTAGGAAGTGGAGAACAGGCTATGAGGCGTGGGAGCAGGAACATTCCCATGTGGATATTAGATGTGAGTGAAGCGATTTTTTAAATGACGGGAGGCTAGTGATGGTACGAATGGAGGGAGGGCGGGAGTTCCATAGGCGTGCTAGGGAAATGGATAGGAGGTTTTTGTCCTGGGGGGTGAAGGGGTTTGTACACTTCTATTAAGTTATGATTGCTAGATCTTAGGAGTCTTTGTGGATGGTGCATTTTAAAGGTAGAGGAGAGGGAGGGACAGAGGGAGGGGTGGAAAATGAGTTTGTGTGTATAGGTGAGCTGAGTATAGGAGAGGTAGTTGGGAAGCTCTAGCCAGTTTAGTTTGTGGAGAGGTGCACAGTGATGGGTTGATGATTTGCTGCTAGTAGCAAATCTGGCAATTTTATTATAACAAGAGGACAGTTTTGTTTTGAGAGATGATTGTAGGTTTGTTAGGAGAGGGGCACCATAAAGGAGGGAAGGTATGAGAAATGTAGTAGAAAGAGTGAGCTTAGTAGCTGTAGTGAGGTATCGATTGTGTCGGTAGAGCATGCCAAGTTTCTGGTGGGTTTTTTTTATGTTTAGTTGTAGATGGGAATTGAATTTCAGCTTGTCATCAATCTGGACTCCTAGTAGTTTGGTTTCAGATACCAGTGCAAGAGGTGTGCTATTTTGGCTGGTCATGGAAAATAGTTTTTTATCAGTGGTGTTGGTTTTTAGAGGGGGTAAATATCATAAGTTTGGTTTTTGCTGCATTCAGTGCTAGATGATTGTCTTTCATCCACTGTTCTGTGGTAGAGAAGGCATATTGAGTCAGCTTTAAGAGTGTCGGGATGGATGAGGCAGCACAGATGATTGGAGAATCGTCTGTATATTGAATAATGTTAGCATAAGGGATTGAGTGGAAAAAATCATTTATGAATATATTGAAGAGGAGGGGACCCAATATGGAACCCTGTGGGACACCTGTGGGGGTGTTAAGGAAAGAGGAGGTGGCTTTTATCCACTTGACAGCTTGTTGCCTGTTAGAGAGGTAGCTGGTGAACCAATTGAGAGATGAAGGTGATAGGTTTAGGTTAGATAGTTTAGTAAGGAGAATATTATGAGAGATAGTGTCAAAGGCCTTAGAGAAGTCAAGTAGGATGGTAGATACAGTAAAGCCAGAATCTCTAGCTTTATTCACAGTTTCTAGGAAAGATAGGAGGGCAGTCGTAGTGCTGTGATTGGGTCTGAATACGTGTTGGGTGGGAGTTAATAAGTTGTTGTCTAAGAGACAGGGAAGGAGTTGAAGATGGATACATTTCTCTAGGAGTTTTGAGATGGGAGAGAGGATGGCGATGGGCTGGAAGTTGGTGATATTAGTATTGTTGTCTCCTTTGTGCAAGAGAATGATGAATGCCTTGTTCCAGAGTTGGGGAACAAGACATTCTTGGATAGAGTGGTTGATTAGGATGCTGATTGGGAAGGCAATGGCTTCGGCAGCTATGCTGAGGAAGTATGAGGGAATGTTATCGGGGGCATTGGTGCATGGTTTTAGCTTCTGCAAGGGTTTTCTTATGGTAGAAGTAGGGATGGGTTTTATGGAGAATGGTGAGGCTTGAGAGGATGGGGAATGAGAGACTGGAGGTGGAGGGGGTGATGGGAGATGAAATGTGGAAGTAGGAGGTGGAGTGTTATTAGAGAAGGAAGAGGTTAGTTTGGAAATAGAGTTTATGAAAAAAGAATTGAATTGGGTGGCTAGATCTATGTCTTGTACATTTGGGCCTGGGCTTGGGGTTTCAGTTGTGCCAGGTTTTAGGAGGGTAGTGATACCTTTCCAGAACTTTTGTGGATTGGTGTTATGGTTGCTTTGAAGTAAGGAGAAGTAGCTTTGATGGTCTGCTGTGATAAGCTTTTTAACTGAGTTGCAAAGAGTTTTGTACTCATAGAGGGTAGAGGGAGTTTTGTTCCTTTGGTAACGTGCCCAGACTTCGTCTCTAAGTAGCATGGCAGTTAGTGTGTTTTTTATTAGCCAGGGAGTGGTTTTATTTCTTATTCTTTTAGTCTTTTGTGGGAGCATGACTATCTAGTAGTTTTAGGAAAGTTGCATTAAAGTGTGCAATTGCATTTTCCAGGGGAAGAGCTTTTAGAGGGTACCAGTTAAGTGATTTTAGGGAGTCAGAGAAGGCTTTTGGGTTGAAGTTTCTTTGGCATCGAGTACTGATGTAATTATGAGTTACTTGTAAGGGAGAAGGAAGACGCCTAGCAAAGATGGGAAGGTGGTTGCTGAGGGAGTCAGGAAGAGTTCCACTATCAGGGTAGTAGTGGGGGTGAGAGATTAAGATCCAGTCTAGGTTGCTGCCACTGGTGAAGTCTTTAGAGGTCCTGGTAGTGGAGTTGATGAGTTGAGAGTAGTTATATAGGTTGATGTTTGGGGAGTCTGCAGGGGACTGAATGGAGGACCAATTAATGTTTGTGTCTCCCATGATAATAGTTTCATTACTGATATTGGTAGAAAGCCAGGAGAGGATATCTTCAAGCAGTGAGATATTGTCTCCAGGGGGAATGTAAATGAAGGCTATGCATATGTGTTTGTGTTTATTTAACTGAAATGGAGATAGTATTAATTATGTGTTGGCAAAGTGGGGAATGGGTTTATTATAGGGAGTAATGCATTGGGAGGATGAGTAGAGTAGAGCTACTCCGCCACCCTTTTCGTGGGCTCTGTCTTTTCCGATGATGGAGTAATTAGGTGGTACTATTTCTGCATCTTTTATATGAGGTTTTAACCAGGTTTCAGATATGGCTATGATGGTGGGTTTGTTGTGGAGTAGCCAGGCATGCAAGTTGGGAATTTTGTTAGCTATGCTTTGGGCATTAAGAGACGCTAGTAGGATGGATTTAGATGTAGAGGAAGAGGTGTTTGGGCCAGGGTTAGGGTTTATATCTCCAGATAGAAGTATGGTTGTTAGAAGTTGGATTATGTAGCAGAGGTGTTTGGATTGTTTTGTTTGTGTGATGTGTGTTGTAAGATTTGTGAGGGATTTGGAGGATAGAGTGGAATTGAGGTTTTATAAAGAGTGATTAGCTTGTAGTGAAAACATAGATTGTTGTTGATGGGATTTAGAGCAGGAGATATTGAAATAAATGAGTGTGAGTGTGATGTGGGGAGTGAGCTGGTTCTATGAAGGAGTGGTGTGTGGGTTATGGGGTTGGGCTGTGTAAGGTAGTGGATGTAAGTGAGGTTCAGAAAAAGTAGTAGTTGAATTGAGAAGGATGGATATTTTGTAAGTGTGTTGAGGCTTTGATGCAATATATGCTGTTGAGTAAGGTGGAAGGGACATATGTGGTGAATGGATGGTATAAGGGGGAGGGAGTAGGAAGAGGAAGGGTTTAAAGGGGTGGAGTTCAGTAAATGGAGAGGAAGTAGGCGTGGTTAAGTGGGTATAAACCTAAATGTAGTGGGGGTGGGTGGGATGTGGTGGTAGGGTAGGGGAGCAGAGTGAGCCCGCAGGGTGAATGAAGCGGGGAAGAGTAAGGAGAAAAGAAAATCAGCAGCAAAAAAGTATCAGCCACTGCCGATTAAATTGTAAGGTAAGCAGGTAATTAGATGTAAAACCATATAAGGGAGAAATAATTTACAGGAAGTTAAATGATGCTTTAATTCAATTATTGTGAGTTTTACAGGGGAGGTTTATTACCAGCTTTTTGACAGTGTAAAACTGGATCTTGAGCTATTTATTCAGTTTCATAGAAATGAAGCCAAAGTAAGATTAACGTTGTACCGTCTTTTGGTTGGTAGGTGCTGCCACCTAGTGGTAATATGAAGAAAGCAGGCAGGAAAGGTGAGCAGGTCACTTAAATGTTCACTGTGAAAATATCTAGGACAAAGTTGACCTGGAGGGGGAGAGTATTTTCTTTTGAAATATTGCACAGTTTCTATATTGCACTTTATAGTCCGTCAGTGTCTTGGTGAGCTACCTTAGTATTGCACTTAGTTATTGCACATCCATAAAATAAGCCCCTTGATAGGCTAGTTATGTAACAGACATCATGGCTCATTTTCCCAAGAGTTCAACAGTCTAATGGAGAGTGGAAAGAAAATGTTTTTTAGTCTGTGGTCTTACAATAAGGCTTCTGCATCTCCTGCCTGAGGACAGTTGAATGTACAGACCATTGGCAGGATGCATTGGATTGCTGGAAATCTTTTTGGCCCTATCGATGCACCAGCATTTGTGTAGATCCTTCAGAGATGTAAGGGAGGTGCCAGTGATTCTTTCTGATGACCTTACAACTCCCTTGAAAGCCTTCTGATCCTGATTGTTACAGCTCCCATATCAGACTGCAATGCTGTTGGTCAGGACACTTTCAGTGGTGTCCCTATAAAATGTCTGTAGTGTGGAGCTTGGTAATTTTCCCTTCCTAAGTTTCCTTAGAAAGTGCAAGCATTGCTGATCTTTTTTGACTGTGCTGGATACATGAACTGACCAGGATAAGTTTTGTGTGATATGAACACCCAAGAACTTTGTACTCTTGACCATTTCCACTGTCATCCCTTTCATCACTAAAGGTTTGTGTGGTACTTGAGATCTTCTGAAATCAACAATCAACTATTTTGTCTTGCTGACATTCATTGCTAAATTGTTGCTGTCACACCAGACCAGTAGTTGATCAATCTTTTTCCTGTAGGCCTCCTCCTCTCCGTTTTTGACCAGGCCTATAACAGTGGTGTCGTCCACGAATTTGCTGATCCTATTCATCTCATGTGTGGCCATGCAGTCATGTGTCAGCAGAGTGAAAAGTAGAGGGCTTAAGACACACCCCTGTGGTACTCCTGTGTTCAGGATGATACCTACAGAGCTGTTGTCTCCCACACCAACCTTTTGAGGCCTTTCAGTAAAGAAGCTCAGAATCCAATTGCATAAATGAGAGTCTATGCCCAGTTAAAGTAGCTTTGATATCAGATTCTGAGGGATGACAGTGATGAAGGTAGAACTGAAATCGATGAATATCAGTCTTGCATAGCAGTTTTTGACTTCTAAGTGGGTCAGTGTTTCATGGAGTGCTAGTGAGATGGCATCCCCTCTACTGTGGTTTGTCTTGTATGCAAATTTCAGTGTATCCAGTGTCACAGGTAAGATTGCGGCTATATGATCTTTGACCAGCCTCTCCAGGCACTTCATTACCATTGAGGTTAAAGTTTTTAACGAAGTTAAAACTTTCATTTAGTGGCTCACTGATGGTTTTCTTCCGTGATAAACATTTCTGTAGTGTTTTCTGCCTAAAATAGTGTAGCCAGTAGCTGTAGCACAACCCAGCTCAGGTTTGCTGTCTCTGTGGCCTGGTTGTTTGTTTGCAGTATTTGTTTGTTCTGAGCACATGTTCCAGGCCATCTTGGCTTAGCAGAAGCCTTTTGTCACTTTAGTAAGAGTAATTGTTGTTGATTGGATACTGGCTAGTAAATGTTGACTGGTCTAGGGCTTGGAGTAAGCACTCTGATTCTTTTGAGCTTTTTAAGCCCTTCCTTTCAGAGGATTTCTGTCTATACACACTGAACTGAGTGGAGGAGGACAGTAACAAATGTGATTTAACAGGCCCTGGGCAAACAATTTTAGCACAACCATGCAGATTAGCTTATAGCAATAAAATACAGTAAAAAGTATGCAGCAGATGGAGGAGGGGGACTGACTACAACTCTGATCTGTGATATATAACAATAAGTATCCTGTTTTTGTTTTGCTTATTTTTACTAGTTATTACTTATTCTAGCCATTTATAGCACCTTTTTATTGTCTGCTGCATGCTTTTTACTGTATTTTATTGCCATAAACTAATCTGCATGGTTGTACTAAAATTGTCTGCCCAGGGCCTGTTAAATCACATTTGTTACTGTCACACTGTTTGTAAAGCTTTTTTAGCTAGTTACTGCCACACTGTAAAGCTTCTCTAGCTAGTCTCTCTGTGTGAAAGGTATTAACTGGAAATGTTCTCCATTTGTTAAGCGTTTGTTTGTTCTGATTTCCTGCCAAGGAGTGTATCATATAACTGATTTGTTTGCAGTTAAAATCATTCTCTAGAGTCTCCTTGCTCTTTTATCTGTTTAAAACTTTCATTTAGTGGCTCACTGCTGGTTTTCTGCTGTGAAAAACATTTCTGTAGTGTTTCTGCCTAAAATACTGTAGCTAGTAACTGTAGCATAGTTTTCCATCCTCCCTCCCTACTGGTGTTTTGTTCTTATACTTGGTGGCTTTGCAGTTACCTGCCCCTTCTGTAAATTTGATCTGGAACACTCCTCCCAGTCTTGTGTCATTAGCTCATTCTACCTAATACAGAGAGAACATATGAGAAGGCCAACCCCTTTAGTTTCTTAACCTAGAATTATCTTCTGTTCCTCCTTTCTCCCGTTCCATTTTACTTAAAAAAAACTTTATTCATCTGCTTGCTGCTTTTGCAGCATTTGTGTTTCCTCCTCCAACTCTATTACTTCATCTTGTTTTTTCTGCTACTTGTTCTTTAAAGTGTTCAATTGCATCTTCTCTGCTGCATTTATTAATGCTGTTTTTAGTCTGTTTAAATTTTAATTGTTATTTAAGTTCCATGGAACCAGTTTTGGTGTTCTGCAGAGTACAAGAGCAATAGGAAGGAGAAAGAGATACTTAAGTGCCTCCATTTTGATTTTATCATAATTTACTGCTCTCTGCACTTGTTTTTTGTCATTTTTAATATTGCTACACACTCAAGTGTGCTAGCTTGTACTGCATTTAAATTGTTTTTGCTACTGTTTTATCTGCTTTTCTGCAAAAAAAAAAAAAAAAAACAAACAAAAAGCAAAAAAGTTCCAAGCTTGTTTCCCGCCTTTCCTGTAACTAGTCTAGTCCAGATACAGATTTGCTGTATCCAGGATGGTTTTGGAAGTATCAGGGCCCCTCCCACAGACTTTCTGTGTTGGAAGAAAGCCTTCTTTCTTATTGGTGGGAGTGATAAGCACTAGGTAGCATATCTACCACAAAAGGAGTGGCTTCTGTCCCAGAAATTGTAGTTTATTGGCCATTTGGGCAGTTTTTGCATCCCTTTCAACTTTCTGGTTTAAAAGCATATGATTGCATGGGTTTGCACTTGTTTAAGCTCCACATATTCAGTTTTGATATCATGCAGACTACAAGGGCAACAGGAAGAAGAAAGAGGCACTCTAAGTGTCTCCATTTTGATTTTTTCATAATTTACTACTCTTGGCACTTGTTTATGTCATTTTTTTAAAATTGTCTGTATTTATTTAAACTGTATTTACCTTAATATTGCTACATACTCAAGTGTGCTAGCTTGTACTAAATTTAAAGTGTTTTTGCTCTTGTTTTAACTGCTTTTCTGCAAAAAAAAAAATTCTAAGCTTGTTTCCCCCCTTTCCTGTAACTAGTCTAGTCCAGATAAAGATTTGCTGTATCCAGGACTGTATTGTAAGCTTGTGAGCCCTCCTAGACCTTTCTGTGTTGGAAGGAAGCCTTCTAGCTTATCAATGAGAGTGGTAAGCACTAGGTAGCCTATCTACCAAAGATGGGTGGTTTCTGGCCCAGAAATTGTAATTTATTATCCGTTTGGGCCGTTTTTCCATCCCTTTCAACTTTCTGGTTTTAAAGCCATGTTTGTACTTGTTTAAGCTCTGCAGATCCAGTTTTTGTGTCCTGCAGACTACAAGAGCTATTAGGAAGGAGAAAGAGATACTCTAAGTGCCTCCATTTTGATTTTTTCATAATTTACTTCTCTCTGCACTTGTTTTTTTGTCATTTTTAATTTATCTGCATTTATTTAAACTGTATTTGATTTAATATGGCCACACACTCAAGTGTGCTAGCTTGTACTGCATCTAAAGTGTTTTTCTACTGTTTTAACTGCTTTTCTGCAAAAACAAAACAAAAAAAGTTGTAAGCTTGTTTCCCGCCTTTCCTGTAAAAAGTCTAGTCCAGATACAGATTTGCTGTATCCGGAACTGTTTTGTAAGTTTCTGAGCCCCCCCAGACCTTTCTGTGGTGGAGGGAAACCTTCTAGCATACCAGTCAGAGTGGTAAGCACTAGGTACCCTATTTACCACAGGAGGAGTGGTTTCTGGCCTAGAAATTGTGGTTTATTGTCCGTTTGGGCAGTTTTTCCATCTCATTCAACTTTCTTGTTTAAAAAAGGCCATGTTTGTGTGGGTTTGCACTTGTTTAAGCTCCGCAGATCCAGTTTTGGCATCCTGCACACTACAAGAACAACAGGAAGGAGAAAATGATACTCTAAGTGCCTCCATTTTGATATTTTCATAATTTACTGCTCTTTGTATTTGTTTTTCGATGTTTTTAATTTATATGCTTTTATTTAAACTGTATTTGCCTTAATATTGCTACACACTCGTATGCTAGCTTTCACTTCATTTAAATTGTTTTTGCTACTGTTTTAACTGCTTTTCTGCAAAAAAAAAAACAAACAAACAAACAAAAAAAGTTCTAAGCTTGTTTCCCACCTTTTCTGTAACTAGCATAGTCCAGAAACAGATTTGCTGTATCCAGGTCTATTTTGTAAGTTTCTGGTCCCCCCAGACCTTTCTGTATTGGAGGGAAGCCTTCTAGCTTATCAGTGGAAATAGTAAGCACTAGGTAGCCTATCTACCACAAAAGGAGTGGTTTCTGGTCTAGAAATTGTAGTTTATTGGCTGTTTGGGCAGTTTTTCCATCCCTTTCAACTTTCTGGTGTAAATGCCCATGTTTGTGTGGGTTTTGCACTGTGCAGCAGTTCTCAGGTGAGGTAAACTATTACTGGTGCTAGAAAGTCTGCTCTTCAATGTTTCCCTTAGAATGTTCTTGTTCTTTTACTTCTTGCATTTCAATTAGCTTAATTGGCTAGCACTTTAACAGGCTTTTGTAAAATTTATTGTAGCACACTTAAGTGCTATCAACACCAGCTGTTCATATGCAGTAACAGCACCAGTACTTATTAGTTATGACCATCCCTCTTGTAATGATTGTAGGGCAATTTCCTGTGCTTCCTCCTGCTAACGTGGTGCACTTGGGCATTCTGAGACAGTATGGCAACTGTCTAATGTACACAGACAACCCTCTCCTCTTACCTCCCAACACTCATACATGTGAGAGATGCACTTATATCACCAAACTCGATGCAATGCATGCTGTAACCAAGACCAGACTAGCTGGTCAAAAGGAGGTCAACACCTGCAACTCACTACATAGAATGTACAGCACTCCAAAACACTAACCATCACATCCCACAGATAGAAACATAAATCATACACCCACCTTCATGGAGGTTCTCAATAAAAATTTACCCAAACAACAGAGACCCCTGCGACAGAAACACACTCAGCCAACACAGCACAACACCAACCCCAGAACACAAAGCTCACCACCACAGTGTGCCCATCAACCTAAGCCCTTAAGACAAAGCACTTTGTCCAATGTGTTAATCATAGGAGACTCAGCTGTGAGGCATGCTGATGTCCCACTCACTAGGTTGAACAAGGAAAAGGTGATAGTCAGTTGTCTATCAGGTGCCAAGATCCGCCACATAACACATGAACTCAGGTCACTCCACAACAAGTACAAATATGACTCGGTCATTGTCCATGTGAGTGTGAATGAGCTGAGATGTACCTCCCTGGACTACATGAAAAGATATGTGATGGAACTCTAGGATTATGTGGACCAGGCAGGTATGACCCTAGCCCTGAGCAGTATTCTACTGTCACCCAGAATTATACCACAGTACAAGCAGAAAATGATTGACTTCAACAATTGACTAAGTTTCTGGTGTCATTCTAAGGGGATCCAGTATCTGTCTGCCCGGGACAACATGACTGACGGACCTCAATGCTTTGCCAGAGATGGCCTGCATCTGTCACCCCCTGGGATTCCGGGTACGGGCTAAGGCTCTTGCCAACCCTATAGTGCCTTTTTTAGGCAGTGTTCCAAAGACCAAAATTCCACTGTAACAGCTGCAAACAAATGCAATTTGAGGGTCATGCTACTCAATGCCAGAAGTCTAAATCTCAAGATGCACTCGCTCAAAGCTCTCCTCAAAATGGGGAATGTCGACATCTGTGCTGTAACAGAGACCTGGTTTAAAGAGGCAGAAAGCATCCCTGCACTGCCAGGCTACAACTCATTCCATACCTTTCGTCCCCAGAATACAGCTGGAAGCTCCAAAGGTAGTGGTGTCTCCATATTCTTAAAGGATCCACAAACCTCTAGACTGGTAGCCCAGCATAATGCATCCAAGATACTTCAGGTACAACTAACACTGGGTAAGATGGCGATACAAGTCATAGCCTGCTACAGATACCCAAACATGTCCCTAGACTCTCACTTTGAGATCCTAAGCACCCTGGAATCTGTTAAGGTCCAACCCAATACTCTCATACTGGATGACTTCAACTACCCTTCCATCAACTGGGAAAACTATTCAAGTGCCAATGCATAGGCCCAGCGCTTTCTAGAATTTATCAGTTACAATGCCCTGGTCCAGCTCATTCTGACCCCCACTAGAGGAAGCAATATACTTGACCTGGTTATCATCAACATGGGAGACTGTTGCTCCACACCTATAGTGAATTCCTCCCTGGCTAAATCCGACCACAAATAGATTACCATGGAAATCTGTATCTCACCTACAACCCCCACTAAGGTGACCACCCTGAGAAACTTCTCTAAAGCCAGCTTTGGACTCCTAAAAACAGAGCCGGCTAACTTCTAAGCACCCATGCCAATGGAAAATAGCTGCATGACTGCTGAATCATACACCAATGCACTGTACAAGCACGTACACAAATGCATGTACCTTGCCATACCAAATAGAACTAGATGCTCTCCTCCAAAAAAGGAAGCCAATCTGGTGGTCCCCAGTCATCAATAAATTCTACAACACAAGGAAGAAACTGTTGCGGAAAAATATGAAATCAAAATACTGGAAACCCCCCCTTATCAGTCTCAACAAAAAGCTGAGATCCCTTATCAAATCCTTTAAAGCCAGCTATGAAGGCAGAATTTTGACTGACACCAAAAACGACCACAAAGCCTTCTATAGCTATATCAAAAACCTCCAAGGCAATTCCTAGATTTGCTCTGAGTTATTGCACAATGGCACCTCCTATACTGAGCTAACAGATATAGCCAACATACTGGCCGACAGATTCAGTGCCAACTTTACCCTTCCCCCCAAGGGCCCTATCACAATACCAGAAGAAAGCCTGGTACCCACAATTTCTGTGGCACAGGTAAAAGCAGAATTGTCCAAAGCCAAGAATACAGCTTCCATGGGACCTGATAATATCCCTGGCTGTGTCCTACATAAGCTATGAAATGAACTGGCACCACATCTGTGTGCCCTGTTCAATCACCACCTTACCTCAGGCTACAGTCATCCCGGTCCATAAAGGGAGATCAACTACAGACCCTGGGAACTTTTGCCCCATTAGCCTGATGAGTCTGGTATGCAAAGCTATGGAGCACATCATCATGGAGCTGCTTAACAAAGGTATAGGCAATCTCAAACCTCTTGACCCCACACAGTTTGGCTTTGTCAAGGGGAGATCCTTCCTGCTGAACCCAGTTGACTTCTTATAGGCAGTCACCAAGGCTGTGGATGAGGGTAAGGCAGCGCATACAGCCTACCTTGACCTAGCCAAAGCCTTTGATACCATTCCCCCTCAGGTATCATTAATAAACTCACCAAACCTAGGCATCAGTCCTTACATCACTAGGTGGGTTGCAAATTGGCTCACAGACAGGACTCACATAGTGAAAGTTGTGGATTCCAAGTCAGACTGTCGACCAGTCATGAGTGGAGTCCCACAGGGCTTGGTCCTGGGCCTTCTCCTGTTTGGCATCTACTTCTCAGAAGTCCTGACCTACACAGAAGGACTTTGGCTGACCAAGTTTGCTGATGACTGCAAGCTAGGAGTCATTATCAACTCCCAAAGTGATGCAGACATCCTACAAAATGGCCTCTCTGAGACCAGTGACTGGTGACAGAATCATGGCCTGAAGCTTAACTCCAAAAAATGCGTTATCATCCCCTTTGGAAAAAACTCAGTTCCCATGAATTACCACATTGAGTGGAGCTCACTGAACACTGAAGGAGCCATATGAGATCTGGGCACCCAGGTCGACACCCACCTCTCCTTCGACCGCCACATTGCCACTGTGGAATGAAAGTCCTTCTACGTGGCACATCTTATAACCAAAGGTTTCTCATCCAGGAAGAAAAAGGTCATCATCCCTCTCTACTCATACCTCATTAGACCAAGAATTGAATATAACTCCCCATTTGGTATATACCTGACTAAACACCTACGACAGCTGGAGAGGCCACAAAAGTACCTCACAAAAAGGGTCCTAGGCCTTAAACACATGTCCTACATGAATAAACTCAGAGAAAATGAACAAACTGCAACAAAGTGAAGGAAAAAAAAGGACCACACTGGATACTCAAAACAGTTCCAATAAGCGCTTTTGTTTACTAAAATGAGCAAACTTCTTCAGACAATTTTAAGACACACAAGTACACTTAAATACAATACTTATCATGACATAATTTCCTTTAGAAAAACATCATTATCAATACATACATCTGTTGGTCAATGACTCTGGTGAGGACATGGCTAAAATTAAAGTATTACTGCAACTTGTGGAGGCACTAAAGTGCAGAAATAGAAGCATATGAGGCTACTCTTTACATGACATAGTTCAAATGCTAGCACCATCCCTGCCACTCCATGTATGCCCCTGCTATAATATGGTGGTATAACAGCATGTCTAACAAACAAGGTTCCTGCTGTTGCACAGCAGATGTCCACAACAACAGTATGCGTGAATGCAAAAAAGTTACCAAGTTCTTCTGAACGGTGACCTGATAGGTACATATGGCTCCTGAACGTGCTGGTGGTGGTAGGGCTCCAAGGTGGCATGCTGAAGATACCAAGATTTTTCTGTATCATGTGTGCAGTGACCACTGGGGCTGCTGGCTGAGAGACACTTATGAGGATTCTCAGTATAAAGTGGAAGCCTGGAGCAACTTTCCATGGCAGTGACTGCAGCTATTGGCATCAAATACTCTGGTGAAAATGCAGGCACAAGAACAATGACCTGAAGATGTACTATCTTAAACTTCAACACCAGTGGAGAAAAAAGCATCAAAGGGAAAGTGCTTCTGAGATGTACTGTAAGTATTCAGAACAGGTAATTGCACTATTGTTTTATATATAGTTAAAAAGGCCTTTGCTGGACATTTAATTCATGATGTTTATATTTATTGTTACTGTTTTTCATCTCCTGAATAGACAGACAGAAACTGGTTTCTGTAAGAAGGACGGAATATCTTTACAAAAACAGGACTGAGTATAATTACTGCCATCATATATAAAAATCATGTATATCACAGCATCAGTATACTACACACAGCTATACTTGTGAAGAAGTAACTGTAACCCCCATATGTGACACCACTACATACTCCCTGACACGCCCTGTGTATATATGCTGGCGTAATACCTGTATGCATACAAAACATGTTTAGGGCATCCATGTTTTCCTGTTTTGAAGGCACATGCCTAACAGAGCATGCACTTACATTATGCCCACTGCCATACAGTGCGAGACATGCAGGGCTGTTGACCCAGTACTATGCTGTGGGCATTGCTACAGAACAGAATGTCCTGTGCCATGCAGGGTTCACATCTCACAATAATGGCATGCAACACCCCATGAAATGCCCACACATAAGCCACTGTGAACTGTAACACATATGGCATTTGTACATTGTTATAGTGCTGTCTTGTAAGACGTATCAGTTTACATTACAGTAACTGTTAACCATATGCTCTCAGCTGCCAATTCTACCAACATTGTCTTATCTGCCTTTCATAAGATGTACTGCACAGTATGCCTGTTGGCTTCCTTAGTTGGTAACAGTGTCCATGTCCACATGGATTTTCTTTGTCCATGTCAAATATGACATACCCATCCTTGCACACCCACACAGCGCATGGTCTCTTATGGCCAACAGCACTGTATGGATGGTAGTGTCACATCTTCAAGGCAAGTGGTACTAGGCTACCATACTCTTGTATCCATAACTTCCAGTAACAACATACAACATTCTATACCTACTGCCCCTGGCATTATTTAGTCCACCTATAGGCAAATGTGGGGCTGATTTTCATATGGATACATAATAGTAATGTTTATTTTTCTATCTCTCTTTCTTTGTCAGTATCCTTTGCTTACACTTTTATTTCATACTTGTTTATTTTTCTCCATGAATGTCATTATTTTATGCAATGTCAGTCACAGCTGTGTCTGCCCTACTTTCTCTTGTCAGCTCACCATCTGCCTCCATTTCTGCCTCTCCATTTGATGATGAAGGTTATGTGCTGACTTGACAATGTCATTGGTGGCCTCTCTTATTTGATCACCAGAAGAGGTTGATGTTGCTCCCACTGATGCCACCACCAGTAGGTCATATTTTGTTATCTGCAGAAGCTGATGGATGTGATGGCAAAGTTTGTGGACCTTGTACTTGATACCTGTATTGCCCACCTGCAGATTATTCTCATGTTTCCAGTAGAGTCACATGGCTACGTAGCACTACCTAGTATGCCATCATAGCAGGACCAAGCAGCGAGTACAGTCACAGTGGAGACTGACCTCTGTCTAGGTACTGCCAAAGGCAGCATGAAAAGGAGGAAGAAACCCACCCTATCCACAATCATGGTATTCCTCTCCTTGGGTTTCACATCTTTTCCCAGTCTGCAGTCCAATCTGCTCTATCACCACTTGTGCCTAACCATAGTCAATCCCCGTTTACATCACCACCTCACCTATTTGTCTTTGCTTTAATGTTTTGTTTATGTGTTTCTGCTTCCATCCTCATACTCCCTTTCCATTCCTCAACTTCAACATACAACCTTCCAATTTAACCTTCTTAGGAAAAAAATGGACACCTGGAAAAATATACTTTTGTTCCTCCACCTTGCTGCCATACTTTCTTTTTTGAGGCCTTGTGTATATTTCTCTGCATGCTCTTCCATTTTCTAATTTTCCTATACTTTCATTTCCTCCCTATTCAATGAATAACAGAATGGTTTGTAGGGACAGGCATATCATGCAGAAGATATCACTGCTCTGCAACAGACACCCAATCCACATAAAACAATGTCTGTGCCAATCCAGATTCAGCACAACTTAGATCTATGGATGGGAAATAGAAAATTTACCCCAGGACTGCCCTCTGTACTACTAATGGACAAAAGCAGCTCCTAAATGCTTTATCCCATGTGTGGGTCCCCTCAAATTATCTATGCTAAAATCCCAGCTGTTCTAACAGGGGGTAATATATAATTATTGACCATGAGATGGGCAAGGCCAATTTCTAACAAAATGGGATAGGTTAATTCAACCACAAAAATGGAAATTGGCTAGGCTTAAAATGTCTCTCAGGGGCAGCTGTCATAGTACTTACCTATGAACCTATGAATAAATTTAGTAGTGGCTTTCTTGCAGCGAATACTGCAATGTCAAGAGGTCACATATGTGGATACACATATGCTACTGCTGCTTGAGAGTTCTGCAACTACACATGTATGGCATACTTCTTTATTCACTAGTGGTTCCATTTACAGTAGCAAATGTCTTAATTATTTAAGAGTCATGGTGCTAAAATGCCTCCATTTTAATTGTTACCTTTGAGCCACGATGACTGAGAAAAACTGTGGCATCACTTTAGTGGCCACATTAGGCATGTTTCTGGATCCCAAAGAAATTGTCTCTAGCGTTTATAGCCTTATTTATTTATTTCATTATTTATTGACATTTGTTAACCGGGTTAGTCCAGCTGGGCTTGTGGCCCATTTTTAGTGCAGACACGAGGAGAAAAGCTCCAATAAAACAGAAAAATACAATTTATAAGATAAAATGCAAAAAAAAAAAAAAAATAGTTATATATACAAATTTGTGCATTCAACATACGGAGATTATACAGAGATAAACTTCTTAAGTCAAGGAAGTACAGATATTACTGGTTGAGCAGTGTAACTAAGTATATACATATGTACATCAGTTCTTTTTGGAATGCAGAAGTCTGTTGCTTTTAATTTTGATCTGCCTAGAAGGTTTAGCTGTGCAATTCTAGAAAAATCAAGAGTAACATTAATATTCGGCAGATAGTTAATAAAGAGACAGTATTGTCAATTTCCTGAATATAAGAGAACATGGATCACAGACAGCATGTTGTGGCAGGCTAACCACTAGATGGTGTAAAATATGGCTCTAGAAGATTTTGTCATGTTGACTACCTTTGCCAAATGGGCATGGATATTTATCAGTGATAAGTGGGTTCAGGACCCAGTCTACTCCAATCATACATCAGGGTCCCATGTTAATGGTACAGGGGGTATATATGACACTATTGGACAGTGTGGGCCTGCCAAAAAGAAGCCAAAGTAGCAGAAAAGATCAAAGAAAGCAGATTGTGGTGATTCAGTCACATGTGCAGACAAGATCTGGTAAAGATTTGGGACAGTCAGGAAGAAGGTAAGAGGAAACAAGGGTATCCAGCAAAGAGGTGGATGGATTGTGTGAGAGAAAATGTGCAACAGTCAGGCATGAGTGTGGTATTGAATCAAGAGAGATGGCAACAGTTAACATAGCACCTCGACCCTGTATAGAAAATGGGAAAAAGGCGGCTGTTGATGATGATGATGTTGAGTTAATAAAGATACATCTAATGACATCAAGGATTTAACATATACTTTCAGGAGAGAGGGTTAGACTAGCACCCAACTGAGTAATGTAGGCTGATGCAGCTCGAGGGCTGGATTAGGTGGTTTCTGATTGCATGACCTGTCAAACAAGTGAGACAAAGCAAAAGATCAGGAAGGTTAGTCAGTGTTTGGTGCTAAAACGTGCCTAC